>NC_136517.1:84816542-85044042 GCF_053919585.1 Euprymna scolopes | reverse complement strand
GTAAAACTGTGTTTTTTTTTTCCCCCTAACTTAACAGACTACCTTTGTTTCAAACGCTTTAAAATAAGTTAAAACACACAAAAGAAGTTATGCAGATAAATGTTGGGAGTCTTCAGTACTTATGCAGAGAAGGTACCGTGTGATTTTTAAAAAAATAGTATTTTAAAGTTTAAATTCATGTTTTACGGTATCTTTTGTTTATTAAATTGTTAGGTGAAAGTATGTAAGTATGTTGGAATTTTTTGTACCGATAGTGCATCCCCCTGATTATACATTTATATTTTTATTCTGGTTCTTATATTCGATTTTCTGTATTTCGTATCTTTTATGATTCTTAGTTTCGTATATTTTGGGTTCGTACGAAACTCCCTTTAATTTAAAGAAAAAGAGCAATGCTAGCTCCTTGATGACGTCACGAGCCTAGCGTGAAATTTGGCCTCTTTTTGGTTTCGGCGACAAGGATATTGGACATGGTTTCATTACCCGGCGCTGAAAATGGAATTTTGACAAGCCTCCTTCAAAGAAGAATGCCCGGCAAGAATACCCGGACGAGCTGAAAGCGAACTTCTAAGGACTTATTTACGTGGCTACGGTTTGCACGTAACTGGAAGGAGAGAAATTTTAAAGGACTTTAAAATGAGAAAAAAAGAAAAAAGGCACGTGCCTGATGCCATCAATTTGTAAGTATGTTCCTAAAGTTTATTGCTTATGAGAGAGAGAGAGATTAGGAACTACTATTTGAATTATATTGTATTCAGTCATTGATACATTTTCAATATAAGAACCAGCGTTTTTTTTTTCATTATATGTTGTTATCTTGGCGTTCCCTGTTTTTGAATTTAATGCCCGCGAAGGGAAAAATTTGCAACCAAATTTATTGTAAATAAAATCTCTTCTTCGTTTTGAAAAAAAATATTTATATTATTGTTGCATACTGGGTGTTATTTTAGAAGGGATGACGTATGTATTTGTTGTTCGTGTTAGAGTGTTCATGTTGGTATGCAGATACATCGCGTATATATAAAGAGAGAGACAGTTCCGTATATATAAAGTGACAGAGTACATGTTAATACAGGAGAGCCGACGGCATGTAGTACACAATGAGAGGAGGTTTATGATATATTGATAGATAGACCAAGAAATTGATAGTGATATTGACATTTATACTGTTGACAGTTTTGTGAATGGGAGTGTTTCTATAAACATTGACACATATCTTTCTTTACCTATTTTTGAGATGATGATTTTCACAAAGTTCTTATCATATAAATTGACAATACCTTTCTGTTGAATAACGTAACACGAAGACGCAGATACAAAAAGATGGCGATGTTCGTTTATTCCATACGACCGGTCAATGGCTTTGCATCAAGGAATTCAAGTCTTTACATGATTTTCTTCAGCTAACCTTCGCTTCCAAGGTTCGATGTCAATTCTCTTTCTGACTCCTCTCTTCTCTCCTGACTGACTCTTACTTACTCCTAAAGCTCTCTATATTGAAAACTCATGACGTCATTGCATGACCAACACGTGCATATCTGACTCGTGGCCTGACATTCCTCCATGTTTAATATTTTCTATTGTCCAGATCTAGATTCCTTATTTTAATTTCATTTCATTAACAGAAACAAAATTGTATTATCGCATTCCTTTTTCAATAAACAGATATCTAACTATTTTATGTGAACTAAACCATGGTAGTTCTACATTCCATTTTTAATAACATTCTGTATCATTTATTTTAACTTATGATCGAAATTATCAATTCCAATCCTAGCTTCGCAGGTTTATTTATTTATTATTTTGTTTTTTATTAGATCAGGCCCTCTCTGATCTTCTTGGCATTTACATTTTGGGTGTAGGGTATTCCTCCCTGATCCATGTTAGCTGCTTTATCCAGGCACCACCCTTATGCCGTAAACTAGAGGTCTCACTTTACCTCTTTCGAAATTTACAACCCCTTTCATCCCAAAAGTGTCCTGATCGTATCCTTTGCCTGGTTGTTCTATTAAGTGTGGCTTTGTTTTCATTTTGTAACTATCTTATCTTTTCCGGGACATCTCAAAGCTCATGATTAATCTTTGTGGTTGGCTTCCAAATTGACAATACCTTTCTGTTGAATAACATAACACGAAGACGCAGATACAAAAAGATGGCGATGTTCGTTTATTCCATACGACCGGTCAATGGCTTTGCATCAAGGAATTCAAAGTCTTTACATGATTTTCTTCTTCTAACCTTCGCTTTCAAGGTTCGATGTTGGCTCTCTCTGTCTCCTCTCTTCTCCCCTGACTGACTGACTGACTGACTTACCCTCTGCCAAGCTCTAACTATATTGAAAACTCATGACGTCATTGCATGACCAACACGTGCATATCGGACTCGTGGCCTTGACACGCCTCACATTTTCAAGCATGCATCGCTCTTCCCATGTTTACAACCCGATTTCTCTAACCTAATTTTCCTAACCCACTTTACAAATAACATTTTCCATTGTTCGTTTTTAAATTCCTTATTTTAATTTCATTTCTTTAACAGAATCAAAATTACATCATTACGTTCCTTTTTCAATAAACAGATATCTAACTATTTTATGTGAACTAAACAATGGTAGTTCTACATTCCATTTTCAATAACATTCTGTATTATTTATTTTAACTTATGATCGGAATTCTCAATTCCAATCCTAGCTTCGCAGGTTCGAATCCTCGGCTATCCTATCTCATATTTACTCACTTACAAAAAAAGGCGACTTGTTCTTGTAACATTATTCTTTACCCCCCCCCCTTTTTTATTTCATGCTTTTATTTTGTTTTCAGGCAAGTTACTTTTGTGTCAAATTTATCTGAAAGAGGATAAATTTCCAACAAGAATAGAGCGGACCTGAATGAGACTCACTACTACACCCGAGAAAATAAATAACGAACAAAATTTTTTTTTTCCGAACACAAAAATATTTGAAAACAAAAGCCTTTATTGTAAAAAATGTATGAGTACATAATTGTTAAAACATTTATTGAAAAGCCTGCGTAAGAAAATATAATTTTAATGAAACAATTTTTGAATTAACGCAACATTGTATTTTTTCCCATCCCCGGAATATTGTTTTTAATTAAAGTAAAATTGTCACTGTTTTAATTTTTTGTGACACCTATTGAAGGGTCAATAATGTCATAGTTTTAAATTTTAAACAATTTAAATGTCGAAAAGCGCCACCTGGTGACAGTTTAGAGAAACACAGCAAAAAATGGCGCCGTCTGTGTAATGCAGAAGGACTGAATATTTAAATGTCATCGAATATATTCTCCATTTATAAAATTATTGAATGGCAATAAAACAAAGACTGTTGGATATTCCAAACTGAAACTTGGTGGACAAGCCAGGCACGGAATGAAATTTATTTGTATCAAATATGGTTAGAGAGGAGAAAGGATGGTAAAGTTTATTAACAATTCCGTGGGTGGCGGAAGAATAGTGCGAGACTTACCCATTACAAGATATTTGGGCATTTCTGCATTATACGGATGGTACCATTTTTTTTTTTTTTTATGGTGCGTTTCACTAAACTGTCGCCAGGTGGCACTTCTCAGTCATAGAGCAGACTATATTTTGTTACAGTGACAATTTTATTTTAATTCAAAAAATGTTTCGGACCCCCCCCCCCCCCCCCACACACACACACAAAAAAAATTCAATGTGGCTTTAATTCAAAAAAGGTTTCATTTTAAATTATTAAATTGTTCGGGAAAAAAAAAATCCAATATTACTTTAATTCAAAAAATGTTTTAGAGAAAACAAAATCATTTATTGCTTTAATTCAAAAATTGTTTTATCAAAATTATATTTTCTTAAGCAGACTTTTCAATAAATGTTTTTACAATTATGTACTCATACATTTTTATACAATAAATGTTTTTATAATTATATATTGATACATTTTTATACAATAAATGTTTTTACAATTATATATTGATACATTTTTATACAATAAATGTTTTTACAATTATATATTGATACATTTTTATACAATAAATGTTTTTACAATTATATATTGATACATTTTTATACAATAAATGTTTTTACAATTATATATTGATACATTTTTATACAATAAATGTTTTGGTTTTCAAATATTTTTGTGTTCGAAAAAAACATTGTTTGTTATTTATTTGCCGTGTTATTTGACCAAGAAAAAATAGGAGTTATCGCCCCTTAACAATGGCACTGTCTGTGTAATGCAGAAGTGCCAACATTTGGCTTATTAGACGATTTTTATATTCCTTAACTCTTGCAAAAAATCAAACAAGAAAACATTGATAAGTTCTTGTTAAGGCACGTATTCACGATCGCCATTTAAAAAAAAATTTTTTTTTATACTTTATATCGTTCTTTATTGATTGTTCTTAACCCCTCCCTCCAAAAGCTGTTGCTCCTAATTCAAATTTCAGTACTAATCTACTTTTCCATGTGTGAGAATTGAAGTTTCTTTCTAGGATTAAAATTCCACACAGTTCGAAATATGGTTGGACTGCAGAAAGAATTATGAATTTTATTACCGATTCCATGCATGGCATTTTTGGAGGGCTGGAGCTCATCCCATAGTAAGCGTATATGGGAAAAGATTTAATCTTCACCTGAGAATATTTTCTTAAACCCATCTCATATGACTATAAAATGTTACCTTAATTAGTCTAATGAGATAAAGACTGTTGGTAATTCAGGACTCAAATTTGGTGGACAAGCCAAGCATAGACTGCAGTTTATTTGTACCAAATATGGTTAGTTTGCTGCAAAAATACATGTTTTTTCTTTTTCATTCTGTTTTTCTTTATTTAATTTCTTTTTTTAGATTATTTAACTGGAGAATAGAAACTGAAGAGAAAAACTACAAAAAGAATATGGACAAGTAAATTGAAGAAAAAACTTAGATTTTTTTATTCCAAATTTTATCTTTTAATGAAAAACAAAAAAGGGATAAATGTGAATTCTTCTAAAAATGATGATTTTCTCAGTCAAATTTTTTAATCTGAAATCTTGAGAACTCGGAAAAGCGAATGAACATTTGATTGGACAAGACATAAAAGGAAAGGACATCCAAATACAATAACTGAACTTGACTCTTACTTTTGAATTTTATCTTTTAATTGAAATTTAAAGAAAGCTTAAATGATTTTTTTTTTTATGGAAATTGATCCAGACAAGGCATGAAGTCATGTTATGTAAGGAGCAAAAACAATTTGCTACTTAAAGATCAAAAACTAACCGATGATAAATGTTGATAGATTCTAACCTATAAAACAGCAATTGTTCCCTATTTGTCAGAAACATTGAGCACGTATGAAATGTAAAAATTAAAGGGCAAAAAATAAGGACAAGATATGAAGGAACATCCAAATAAAATGCGTGAACTTGATTCTTAATTTTAAATTTCATCTTTTAGTGTAAAAATAAATGAAGAACTGTAGTAATTCATAATGAAAATGATTTTGATGGTGATGTATATTTTTCTGCATTGAAATTACAATAAAACATTCAAAACAAACGAAAATGGATGAACGGAACTTGAAACTACAAAACAGTTTTATCGAAATGATGCTTTTTGCTGGAATGGATAACAATTCAGGATTATTTCCGCAAAGAGTTAAGGTATGGAAATTTGATTTTTTTTTTTTTTTTCAATCAATTTCTTCCATTAATATTTTTTTTCAATCAATTTCTTCCATTAATATTTTTTTCAATCAATATTTTCCATGAATATTAATTTTTTTTTTTTTTCAATCAATTTCTTCCATCAATATATTTTTTTTAATACAATTTCTTCCATATTCAATATTCCATATTTTTTAAATCATTTTTTTTTTTTTCATGAATATTTTTTTTTCAAAAATCAACATTCCATGAATATAGTTTTTTTTTTTTGTTTTTTGTTTCAGTTTAGTTCTGCCCCCAAAATTGTTTTTAAAATTTCAATATACAGAATGATTGTTTTTTTTGTAAAATAAATTGAAAATTTTTTTTAATGGAAATTGCTCCAGACAAGGCACAAAGCCACTTCATGTAAGGAGATTTAATATAAAAAGGTTAAAAACTAATCAATGATATCAATGATAAGTATTAGATGGATATGTAATGTTGCCGTTACACTTTAACTGTGGTGTTACAGGACCCACACGCTGCCTGGCACTGTCACAAAGGAACAAAAAAACAAAACAAGAAACAAAAATCTGACTTGCCATATTTTTTTAAAGTGCAAATGAAATCCACTTATTTGTGGTTCTTCCAAAACAGCACATTTCATTATATTCCCAAAGTCATTTCGCACACATGTTCTTTTTAAAAGTCTCTATCCCTGCCACCTGATGCTGATGCTAGCCAATGCTTTTTCACCCTCATATTCAGACATCCATCTTGCCCGACACACAACTCCCTCCTTTCTCCGATCATGTGATGTATTTTCCTCTCCTTTTCTTGTTATGCAAGTGTGTGTGCACACTTGCTAATTTGCATATGTGCTTTAACTGTTGTTGCTGCTAATCTCTTCACTAGCCAGCTATCGTAAAGCTGCTGCTGATTTTCTCACACGTGTCTATACACGCTCTGTTACAGATATATTCGGTAAGAATATATCAATGTTTTCTAACAGCATTACTTCAACGTTTGCCAGAAACATCGCTCATGGAATGTGAGAACTAAATTCTAGACCATTTTCACAAAGAGTTGAGGTAATTGTTTTTCAAATTTCAAAATACATATTGATTGGAAAGTCATTTTCTGTTTATATACAGGGTGGAACGATAAAATTGTCGCCCTAGAAAGGCCACATGATTCCATTTCTGTTTGATGAAAACCGGTTTTCTTTTTTCGTTGCAGACCATCTACTAGTTGGCCAGTTGTGTACAAATCCCAAGAATGATAGGAGCTTTCTATCATGTTTGAAAGTGACACAATGTTCAACGAGTGAGATTGTAGATGCACCACTGTACAACTTGTGCTCTCTACCGATCCGAGTTATGACAACAGGACCATTGCCAGCACCCTCAAAATGCATCACTGAATTGCTACAAATAACAAGGATGTGCCCAGGGTGATGAAAACAAAGTTTCCAGCCATGGTTATGGTATTTGGTGTGGTTTCAAGTGAGGGCTACATCATACCACCTCACATCTTCAAAGTTGGCTTGAAAGTCAACACCAAAGTGTATCTGGATATGCTGAAGAGTGTGGTGATCCCCTGGTGCAATCAGGTGGCCGCTGGTAGACCTTGAGTATGGCAGCAGGACTTAATACCAACCACAAGTCCAAAAAGATCCAGGCTTGGCTTCAGAAGGCATCTTACAATTTTATACCCTTCTCTCTAAGTCCCCCGCCCCCCCGTTACCTGACCTGAATTCGCTAAACTACTTCATCTGGTCATACTTCGAGAACATCACCAGCATGACCTCTCACAACACCAAAGTCAGCCTAATCGCCATCCGCTGAGTATTTGCCGAGCTCCTGCCTGCGCTTGTGGAAAAGGCTCCCAGTTCAGGACCCGTTTCGAGACGGTGATTGAGGCTGAAGGCGGCTACATTGAATAGATGTCAGCTCTACTACATAATCAAGTTACCTGAATTGATCTTTTTTCAATAAAAGTTTTAAAATAAAGCTGTAGTGTTGTTTTATTTAGGGGCGACACTTTTATCATTCCACCCTATATATCAAAGGGTTTTGCTGTTAATTTATTTGGAATTGTGATTTCCACCTGTGCCCTATACTGAATAAGCACCATTATGTCTATTCCTTTGTATCACTACCTCTATAAATTTCTAACTCCACTATACATCTCTCGAATGTGGCATGATAATTACTCCTCTGAAATCAGCTGTTCAGTTTTACAGGGGTCAAATTTAAAACTGCTGTTAAACTGTGCAACACTCAAAAAGCAGAGGACGTCTGTGGCTATTTTTAGGTCGTACTCAAATGTGATAGAGGAACTGATAGAAATGTTGTATGATAAACACAAACAAAATAATGAATTCAAAAGCATAAAATTACAACAGAGATATTTTATATATGCTTAAAAATGGATAGATAGGAAAACATGGAATGTTTGCTGGTATTTTTAGAGTCCTTGCAGAACAAGGGCGATTCATTAGCCGAGAAATCAAGGAAGTCTGAGTCGATGACACTATGCAACACTGAAAAGTACAGACCATCTATGGCCAATTTTATATGCACAATGGCATGGAAAATCCACTTCTGGCCTTCTTTTTTATTGAATTAGTTTTTTTGTTTCTTTTTTCAAAATTGTCACTGAGAATTTTAGTGATGATCATGGCGAGAGATTCCATCAGGATATTTCAGTGATGGAGAAACGTTTTAAAAGAAAATGAAATCCTGTCATGTTGGCAGACTATTGTTAGAATATAAAAAGAAAGGATGACACTAAACCTATGAGGATTAAGAAAACAACTGTTGTTTAAACTAAGAATCCTGTGTTTTTTAATTCATAATCTATATAAATAAAAATGTTTGTTTGTAATCGATAATCTAAATAACCACTGGACTGATTGCTTCAACATTTTGGTATAGTATTTTCATTGTACCCATGCATATTTTTATATATCTCTTTAATTATAACATAGTTAATTTTTATTTCATAAATTAGGTAGTTTTCTTTGTAATGATGTGCCCATTTTTTTTATTTGGGGAAATATCAACGCCCGCACGTCACGTGGCATCAGTAAAAGGAACTTTCGGTCTCGTTTAATGTAAACAGAATGTGTTTACAATGTAGGTATATTAGAAATGTTTCACAAATTTTAAACGGATAACATTTAAAAAAAAACAAAGAAAAAAGACCATCTGTAGCCATATGCATAATGGCATGGAAAATCCACTTTTGGGATTCTTTTTGTTGAATTATTATTATTTTTTTTTTCAAAATTGTCATTTTTGAGAATTTTGAAGAGAATCTTAGTGATACGAGTGATGAACAATGAAAGGTTTCATCAGAATATTTCAGTGATGAAGAAATGTTTTAAAGGAAATCGAAACCCTGGCATGTTAGAATATAAAATGAAGGATGACAGTCAACGCGAGAGGATTAAAGAAGACAAATGTTTGTTCGTTGCTAGAACTGGGAATGGCTGAAGTATACATAGGTCTCAGCTGCTGATAGGCGGGGTGGACCACCTTGAGAGGAGATGCGGTGAAATCATTTAGAGCAGGCACCACCAAGGTTCAATACCGTTAACTGAAGGAAAGTTGTTTGTTACTGCTGCAGTTCCATTGGAAAATTAGAATGTTTTATTTAGAAGGATGTTGTAGTTTGCTTGAAGCATTGTGTGTAGTGTGAAAGCAGTTGTGTTTGAAGGCTATATCAATGCGGTTCATAGGAAACACTATGGACATGAATTAGCATATAAAAGAATAATGACAATATTAGAAGGAATTTTTAATTATATTATGTTCAGAAGAGACGTTGCAAGCCCATCTCTGTTTTATTGTTATTTTCATGACAAGTGCTCATCTGAGCTCCAATCTATGATCCCCCTCGCCGAACATTCATGAGAAACACTCGTTTGGCTGTAAATACTATCAATAATTTCCCCCACTCTTTATCTGTGGCTAAACCTAAATGTAGATTCCATGATCAAAGCTTCTTTCTCAGAACTGCACACCTGTGGAACTCTCTTCTGTTTACCTGCTTTCCAGCTGACTACAATATGGCTGTCTTCAAGTCCAATGTAAACAAGTTCTTGATAAGCCGTTCCCCTTAAGTAATCCAATTTACCAAATTTACACTTCTTACGATTACTATGATGCTGTCCTTTTGACCAATGTACATTCTTTACTTCCTTTCTTCGAGTGGCCTCTGGGCCTTGATAAGTGGTGATTCCTCTGTAAAAAAAAAAAAAAAATGACAATAGTAGGAATTTTCAATAATTTCCAATTATTTGCCAACATAATGTGTAGTACAATATGATAGGTGTTGATGTCCCTAATTTTCAAGAGTAGTATCTCTTCTTCAGAGGTGCAAGTAAAAAGAAATGTGTACAACTGTTTGGTGAGGCTTTCTTTCGTCTGTTTTATTTATTCATTTTTATCTTTATTTATTTTTCTTTATTTATTTTTATGTATTTATCTTTATTTATGTATTTATCTTTATTTATTTATTTTTATTTATTTATTTATCTTTTATTTCCGGAAGTCAATGTCGCATCTGGCTGTCAAATCAATTTCCAGGATACGAGTTGTGATGAATATTATGTATTGTTGTGAATTATTGTAGTTTTTTTTTTTTTAGTTTTTTTTTTTTCTTAATGTATATAAATGATTAATTGGTACTTCTACACTATTGGGACAAGATTTTGTAGCTTCCAAATTATGCAGTTGAAATTACCTGAATATTTCTGAATTATTTAAAAAAAAAAAAAAAACAACTTTAATCATGGTAGCAGGTGAAAAATTGCCGCCATCTTATTTAAATCAAAACGGAAAATTACCCCCCCCCCTTTTTGAACTCTCCTGGGTCTTACAATCGTTTTCATCAAATTCTATTCTTTTATTATCTTAAATAAATAATTTTCTACCTAATCGATTTTTGTAATTTTTGGATATAATCATCTTAAAAGTACAAGGAATACGTAGATACCATTGTTTTCATGTGAAATTCGGTTTTCCGATTTCTGAAATTTCATTCTAATAGTGTAGAAGTTGCTGCTGCGTTTTTTCTCTGAAAACTGCCATTTATCGACTACAAAATTTTGTCCCGATAGTGTAGAATCACTGATTAATTTTTGCGTATTCTGCTTAAAGTGTGTATTTGGAATGTTTTTATTGTTGCTAGAAGAAAATTGAACTTTTACTCATGTTTGTGAGAAAATAGTGCATTACATAAACATGAAATATTCTTTTCACTTTTGTTTCTTAAGGAAGGGACTTTGTCAGCAGAGAATATCTTTTCCGTGAAATTCCAACCGAAAGTCTTGGAATGCTACTGCTCCAATACAGTCCGCCATTTTTATCCTTCTACGTGGGATGAAATATTTTCAAATTCACAAACTCTGGACCTGAAGTTGAAAGAGAAATTCAGCAATGGCACGTCAGGAGATGGCGTTGTCACGCGAAAGGAAGTTTATTTTACCAAAAAGTCGGCATCGAAAATCAACCACTTTTCAGATGAAGACATACAAAACATGGCAGCTTTCTGCTTCCCAGGTAAAACCATATCCTTGCTGGATTATTATTTTTATTATCTTTTTTTTTTTTTTAGGACACTATCTTTTTTGTTTTTTGTTTTTTCTCTTTTTTCTTTTTTTTTTCTTTTTTCTTTTCTTTTTTCTTTTTCTTCTTTTTTCTTTTTCTTTTTCTTCTTTTTCTTTTTTTCTTTTTCTTTTTCTTCTTTTTCTTTTTTTCTTTTTCTTTTTTTCTTTTTCTTTTTTTCTTTTTCTTTTTCTTTTTTTCTTTTCTTTTTTTTTTCTTTTTTTCTTTTCTTTTTTTTTCTTTTTCTTTTTTTCTTTTCTTTTTTTTCTTTTTCTTTTTTCTTTTTCTTTTTTCTTTTTTTCTTTCCTTTTCTTTTTCTTTTTCTTTCTTTTCCTTTTTTTTTTTTTTTTTTTTTTTTTTCAAGAAACCAGCACTTAATACCTCTAGTCAATGTTCTCAGATAATGTTAAAGCATATATATATATATATATATATATATTTTTTTTTTATTTGTTTTTACATAAGCAGTAATCGATTGCTACACAGTCACGAGCATGTTTCGGTCAGCTAATTGAAACAGTAAAGAATATGCACCATTATATAACATTGAGACTAACTCCAGGATGTGTTTATTTGCGTCTACTCCCAGTAAATCAATGCCTCCGTTCAGTCTCGAAAGACAATGGATACACTCTGTAGGGGCAAGGGTTGCGCAATCTCCAACCACACCTCTCCTGAATCGGCACTGTTTGAGTCCAGTGGCAAGGAGAAGTTCTAGGATGACCGGAAATGATGCCAAGATAAGCGAAGATAACATACAGCACTTGGAAATCCCCAATGGTCACCCATTTAGTTCCGACAAACAGGTTAGATATACGTATATATGGATATATATGGATTTGTGTATGTATGAATGAATAGGCACCTTAAGATCTGTATTTATAAATGAATAATTAATATAACCTTCAACAAAAAAAAAAAATCATCAATTATCACTAACACTGTAGCTATTAACCCAACAGGACTCCAATATTACCCTCTATCTATAATTGATTATTATCACTGTATAATGATTATATCTTAGCATGGAGGTTTTAGTAATTATATGCATTTTGGTTTTCCACTTTTGTTTTAACTAAGACTAAAAGAAGCGAATAAATAGATAAAACAAGTGAAGCGTGCATGGTCTCCCATGAGTGCACAGTGAACGAGGCATAAAAGAAATGACCAAGTCCATCATTTGCCCCCCCCCCCATTTAGCCCCAAAAGTCCTCAAAGCCTTAACATATTTAAATTTGAGTTCAGCACCACACAAAACTGCTAAATAGGTATATACAGAAAATTTGGGACAAATATGGTAAAATAGTCCCAAAAATGGAGTGTTTTTATTAGCCCTAAAAGAACCCTTGGGGCACACCCAAGAGTTATGGAAAAGTAAAGACAAACAAAATATTATAGAAATCAGTTCGTTACAACTTTTCAGAAAGTTTTATAAAAATCCAAGGCATAAATTTTTTTAGTAAGTGCAAGTGTATCAATTTTAGCCATTTTTAACCTGAAAGGCAACCCAGGGTGGGTGGGTGGTGGATGTTTTCCCGGAAAATCCATTCTGTTACTTTTTTTTACTCATATCATGTTTAATGTTTGTGCAAAATTAAAAAAAATTCCAAGGCATAATTTTTGAGAAAAGTGCGGACAGATGAATGGACGAACAGACAAGGGTGAATTTACAGGTCCACCCTCCTTTTGTCGGAGGACCAAAAACAGAAAAATATAAGGTTTACACATATAATGGTGGATATGATTGTGGAAGGGGAGGGTGGATGGGAAGGTCAGGACGTGTAGGGACTGGCAAGAGACATTTTTAACTATCACCAATAAGTGAACTATGGGCCTCTTTCCCTTCTCTTTCCTTCCCCTCTACTTCATCTCCCCCTTCTTTATTTCCTCATTTTCCTTTTTCTTCTGCTCTCCTCTTCTGCATTACATCTCTTCCCGTTTTTCTTTGCTCTCCCTTGACCGATCTAAATCAGTACGACACGGGTGTAGTGAGAATGGGAGTGGACGGGGGAGAGAGTACACTCTCTGACCACAGCAGAATCTGGGTCTTATTACGAACACCTGATAATCAACTAACCCATCTTAAAACTAAAAACTAACTTTGCAGAAAGATTCTGAAATGCTAATAAAACCCACACCCACCCCTAAATTAAACCAAATATGCACAAGTATAATGCTTTGCACAAGTAGCATGTACATACAGATAAGATCACTTCTTTCTGTCCTTAATGTTCTCACCTCTAACTTCTTAAACGACCACCCTGTCTACTTTATTCCCACACCCTTTTTAGTCATGTTTTACACACGGATTAATTTCATTCTTTATTTCTATTTATAAATAACTTTTACCGTAAGTTGACCACAGATCTCCATTGCGAAAATTTGCTTTCTTATGGGCAAGACTTCTTTAGGATTTCTTAAATGGAGACTTTTCGATATAATAAAAAGCCAGACATGCAGGTGGATACAAGAGGAAAATATATACTGTTGTATATAGATTTATTGAGCAAATTGAAAACGAGGAAATACAATACAATGTGTAGGGATTATGAAAGCTCTTTATACAAGGCATTTTGAAGCCTATATAAAATCCCTTAATCTGCCTATTGGTAGACATCACATCCTTATTTTGTTACTTAACACGTCCTTTGCTCTTCTGATGAGAAGCATTTCTTCACTTGAAGATTATGAAGAAGAAAAAAAAAAGCTAAATATGTATAAAATTCTGAGGATGGAGTATATCTTCGAAATATGAAATATAAATTTTAAACAGATAAATATTTATTTATTTTCATAATATTGCATTGTAATTTGGCTTATAAACGTATTTTGTACGTATTTTATTTTATAAATATAGATTTGGTTTGATTATTAATTTTTTTTCTTTTTTCTTTTTTCAGATGGGGCAAGGTTGTCTGATCAAAAACCAGACGATTTTAAAATCCATTACCTTGTACTAACTAACCTCTTAGGTGAAAGGAGTTATGCAACTTGCCTAACTTTTCACAGGAAGTACAAAGCTGAAAAGGTAAGTTTTTTTTTTTTTTTTTTTTTTTTTTTTTTGTAACAATCTACAAACAGTAGAAATTGAAACAATATAAAAGTACAAGGTTGTGGATTTGATATGGCTTTAAAGGGCCGAAAAAAAGACATACAAGGGGGTAGTTAACAAGATATATACAGGGTTCAACGATAAAATTTCACAACGATAATATTTTCACACATAAGTATACATCTACTGTTTTATTTATATAGTTAAAAATAAGTCTAATCATATTTTATTCAAAATACCTTTGATAAGAGCGGAAGAACCCGTGGATAATTCAATTCTTCATTTAAACTATTAACTATTAAAATATGATAAAATATAATACAATAAAACTCATTTTTACTTGTAATTAATCTTTTACTTGATATTTTTTTTTTCTAAGTAGTTCAATTTGCAAAATTCCCACTACTTATGTGTACTACCCTATAATCACATTGACTAATGCATACCCATTAACTCTTATCCTCGAGTGGCCTCCGAGCCTTGATAAGTGGTGACTCCTATGTAAAAAAAAAATAGATAAATTAAAAAAAAAAAAATTAATTCATGCAGATTTTGTATTTATTATTACAAAGCCAATTCTCTACTGAATATATATATATATATATATATATGCGTTATTCATCGATTTTACTCGTTATAAACCATCCTTGATGTATGATTATATTAATTTCAGTATTATGTGACCAGTAGTTTAAAAGTTTATCAGTTAAATATTTTCACACAGATATATACATCTGTTGTTTTATTTATATAGTTAAAGATAAGTCTAATCATATTTTATTCAAAATACCTTTGATAAGAGAGCAAGCATCTGTAAAGCAAGGGAGATAATTCAGTCTTCATTAAAACCAAAATGAAAAAAGGTAATATGATAAAACTGTAATTTCTAATACAGGGTAGAATGATAAAATTGTTGCCCTAAAGAAAACAACGCTACAGCTTTACTTTAAAACTTTTTGTTAAGTTTTGAGATAGCTTTGTTACAGTGTAACATATGTCAGGCCTTGTTGCGGTCATCAAGTAGATGAGGCTTCCTACCATTTCTTTTTCATTGTCTTAATTTTATTCTTTTTATAGGTTTAGTGAAAATGTCGGCTATATTATTCTCAGACGTCACATAAGTAAGAGTAATAGATTTTTTTTCTTATTTCATCCCTTATAAAATGATATCTGATATCAATATGCTTCGACCTTTGATGAATCATAGAATTATTTGCTAATAAGATACTGCTCTGATTATCACAATGAATTACTATAGGTTTTTTACTTAGATCTGGTTTTAAAATAGATTTTAGAAGCGTGTTCAGAAAAATTGCCTCCTGTGCGGAATGAATAAGAGCCACTTATTCTGCTTTCACAAGTAGAAAGTGCAACAATTTGTTGCTTTTTAGTTTTCCAAGAGATCATAGGTCCAGTCTTTGACAGTCTAAAACAATACCCCACAATACTCTTTCTATCCTCAGAGTTAGCCCAATCTGAATCCGAGAAGCCTTCTAAATTTAGAGGATATGTGGATTTTTTAAATCTTAAAGATTGTTCCTTGGTTCCTTTTAGGTAGCGAAGGATTTGTTTTGCATGATTAAGGTCTTTAATTGTCGGTTTCGATAAGTTTTGAGATAGCTTTGTTACAGTGTAACATATGTCAGGCCTTGTTGCAGTCATCAAGTAGATGAGGCTTCCTACCATTTCCCTGTATATTCGGTTATCTATGAATTTTGTTTCAGTCCCTATATTTTTATTTATATCCATTTCGATGGGAGTTGAACGCGGTTTACAATCTTGCATTCCGAACTTGAGCAGAATTTTTTCAATGTATCATGATTGGTTCATAGTTATAGTTTCATTTTCACAGGTAAATTTTACACCTAGGAACCATGACACTTTTATTAAAAAAAAAATCAATTCAGATAACTTGATTAGGTAGTAGAGCTGACATCTATTCAATGTAGCCTACTTCAGCCTCAATCACCACCTCAATACTGATCTGGAACTGAGAGCATGCCTTTTCCACAAGCGCTGGCAGGAGCTTGGCAAATACTTGGCAGATGGTGACGATCAGGCTGCCTTTGGTGTTGTGAGAAGTCCTTATAGTGATGTTCTCGACATATGACCAAACTAAATAGTCCAGCGGATTCAGGTTGAGGGAGGAGCAGGGTCAGTGAAAGAAAAGTACAAAATTGTAGCACTCCTTCTGAAGCCAAGCCTGGGTCTTTTTGGACTTGTGGGCTAGTACTGAGCCCTGCTGCTATACCCATTGATGGTGCTGGCAATGGTCCTGTTGTCATAACTTGAATCAGTAGAGAGCATGAGTTGTACAGTGGCACTGGACTGCATGTTGAAGTGGTGCATCTGAATGGCAAGCATTGCAGATGATAAATTGTCGCCCTAAAGAAAACAACACTGCAGCTTTACACTACAACTTTTATTAAAAAAAAATCAATTCAGGTAATTTGATTATGTGGTAGAGCTGACATCTATTCAATGTATCTGCTTTCAGCCTCGATCACCGCTTCGAGACAGATCCATAAATACCACCAAGACTGTGAGTTGTACAAACCTTTATTTGCAGCTTTTCCAGGGATCTGCCAAATCAAGACCAAAGAAAGTAAAACCCCAGAGACTGTTATTTGTCCCTTGTTATATGTCCTGTTTAGACAATCACTAAACGATCTATTCATATATAGACAATCAAATAATACGGTACTCATGCAGAGAGTGATCCGTGCTGAAATAATAACATTATTATTTAAAAAGCTATTCTTAACATGAGGAGGGGAGGGTGTTTTGTATCTATTCTGTACTTTAACCTTACAATTGAATAAAAAAAACATAAAACTTTAATTAAACGTGGAAATACGATTTAAAAAATAGCACGGATCACTCTCTGCATTAGCACCAATAATACGTCAATAAACACCTCATATATACAAACCTCGTTAAACAGAATCCCACTATACGACGGTATAAACATAAACAACAAAAGGATGAAAAAAGAAAGAAAGAAAATGGGAATACAGTGGCCCTAGGATACGTCTTTTTTTTTTTTTCCAGGTTACAATGTGGAATACAATGTTTTCTCTGTCCTTGCTTACGGTATTTGTTCGGCCATGTTATTTGATTATATACATGTGTATTTTGTTAGTAATTTTTAATATGTACTTTATAAAATTTTTCTTTGGCCCCCCCTCCCACCATAGAGCGATTTCACGTTACGATCCCAATCCCGATATATCTGATCACTAGATGATCAGATATATCGAACCGTAAAAATATCGACATGTAAATAAATATACATCATATATACAACCGTCTTCCTATGTTATAAAGAACGCCACTATATGACAAAGATATCGACAAGGCAGTGGAGCTATTTATCCATAGTGAGTGAAAAGAGTATCTAATATCTAAAGAGTAGTAATATAATGTAGAAATAGATTAACCTATTAATAGCGAGAGATAAATTAAATCTTTTTTATTCAGGGTAGTGTTTTCCGTGTTAGAAGCATTATTTATATTTTAAATTGAAATACATATGAAATATGTTTGAAAGCCGAATTACAACGCAATATTATGACGATAAACAAGTATTTACTTGTTTAAAATTAATATATTTCGCAGTTATATTCCTTCGTCAGAATTTGATATTTTTTTTTTCTTCTTTTTCCTCATCGTGATGTTAAGTTTAAGGAAACAAAATTTAATGAAGAGTTGCGTGCTGTTATCTGCGGTGTTGTTTTTTAAATGCCAGAAGAATGAGTTTAGCAACGCGATTTGAAATTCAGGGTCGTGTTCTCCGTGTTAGAAGCGTTGATTGAATTTGAATTTTAAATTGAAATACATATGAAATGGACCAGGTATGTTTCTCCATTGGCCGATGTAATTGTTATGCGTCCTGTTTAGACACCACTAGATCATCAGATACATGGAACCGTAAATATGTTAGGTTGTTAGTCTATCAGAAAAATGTCGGAAACTATTAAAACGGTCGATCATTATGATTGGAATTAAATAGTCGATTATTATTATTATTGGTAAAAGTATATTAGATAGAAATATTTTAAAGATGTAAAAAGTTATGTTAAGGTGAAATATTTACATTTAATAATTGTTAGGAATGTAACTTCATGTAAATTTGACAGATGGAATTTAAACTAACCATAATATAAGCAAAAATATGTGACAAAAAAGCAGCAAGGATCTTTAGGCTACGTGTAGTGATGACGTAATAAAAAATATAGATTTTGAGATGTAATTACGTGGGAGATTAACTGGTCATATAACACTGAAATTAACAGGAAATAATAATCATACACCAAGGATGGTTTATAATGAGAAAAATTTTTGGTCTGATGGATGAATCACATATATACAAGTTGGCAAATTGAAATGTAAAATGTTCATTAGTTTTGCATAAATTAATCCATTGTTAAAAGTGGTTTAATTTTATAAATTTCTGTCAGATTAATTCAAACGGTAACGAACACAGCTGGAGCATTAAATGTTTTGGTTTTGATTCTAGCTGATGGCACCTAAGTCATTTACTTTTAAACTTTTGAAATCTGTATTATATATATATATATATATATATATATATATATATTTGTAGTCATCGACATACAGTCCTGTTTCGTTGTATCACAATTCATCAGTGCCGCTAGACTAGCATCTCTCCCAAGCCAAGGATTGAACCTAGAAACACCATGTTGACAGTCGGCAGTTCTCCCTATATATATATATATATATATATATATATATATATATATATATATGAGAATGTGTGTGGTGAGGACATTTCTCAACCTATATACTCAACAAATTTTTTTTATTTTGAAATTTGGTATATAGGGTATTCAGACACGTGGAAAACTTTTTAATCAGTTTTCATCCAGTAAAAAAAAAAAGCTGCTAATAGGTCAAAATTGAAAGATTGGTATGTGGAGGAGGAGTAATCAGATTTTTATCTGTTTATCAACTGTTTCATGGCTGCGCATGCGCAGTCGTGAAACATGACAGCTTCATTTATTTAGGATAAGTAGGTTAAAAACAACACTTTCTAAAGATCGTGTCAAGCTGGTCTAATGGTTATCATACTTGACTCCCTGTCTTTAGGTTTTGCTTCCGATCTCAACTCGAGTATTTTTTTCTTTTACTCGCAAGAAGTGAATTGTTTAGAAAAACACATTACTTGCATGCACATGCCTTAGTTTCCTTCCATTCTTTTTTTATTATATTGGGTACAATATAATAATCAATAGAAAATTGGCTCTAATAATAATAAATGCGAAATATAATATTTATACATGTTTTACGACTGGGCTGTGCCGAACGGCCTGCTAGTGATTATATATATATATATATATATATATATATATATATATATATTGTTTGTTTGTTTTTGTTAGCGATACTTATTGAATGAATTCAATTATTTATATGGAAGCACATTTTTACCTAAATGCAAGTTGGTAATAATTTTCCCTTTGACCAGTACCCCCAAATGGGGAGCGTTATATGTATTATTTTTAAAATATAATTATCCACTGACACGTGTTTCGTCGTCTACAACTTATCAGTGACTGAATCTAGCGAGATTCGAAATCGAGAGCCCGTGATAAGAAGCCTACACTCCCCCCCAATGAACTATCTCGTAGGACTACTAATTTATCACATTATATATACAGGGTGACCCCAAAAAAAACAAAAAAACATAGAAAGTATATCTAAAACATATGCTGTAAAACGGAGAAAAAAAAGGGCCAAAGACCCTAGTGTTTTGATGTGATGTTTTGAATATAATAAACTAGTTATGACCAAAGTTTCATTTCATTCGGACAAAACACTTAGAAATGGGGCTTAATTAGAGTTGGGGCCCGTTTTTTTGGGTCACCCTGTGTGTGTGCGTGTATATATATATATATATATATATTTGGCTTTCAAGCGCACTTGATGCATATTTTATTTTTTCCTAATCAAAACAACGTTTCTATATGAACTCTCCTTCTTTGACGTTATTCTCGCGTTGCCTACATTTCAAAATACAACCACTAGAAACAACGCGCGGCTCTTTACAAACAGACTTCTTTCTCCAACTTTACAACATGGCAAGGAAAAAGAAAAGGAAAAAAAAAGAAACAAAACAACACTGAAGATGGAGTATACCCCTGAAATATATTTATTATAAATTTCAAACAAGTAGAATATTTGTTTATTTTCCTAATATTATGTTGTGATTTGGCTTTCAAGCGCACTTGATGCATATTTTATATATATATTCAATGGAGAATTGGCTCTAATAGTGAATATGAAATCTGTATGTATTAAAATGTTAAACTTATTTTACGATTGGCAAAGTCCCCCCCCCCCGCGCGCGCGCGCGCTAATCTATGATAAATTATGAGTAATGTTTACTGCTAATTCCATTGCCATTTTGGTACTTGTACAGTTTAATCAAGACATTAAAAAATGAAAATATTGAAAAAGAAGTTATATTGTATGTATCTGTTATGGGATGAAGTTCTCCAAAAAAAATTTCACTTAATTTGATCAAGTAGTTTTTTTTTTTTTTTTTTTTTTTTTTTTTTTTACAGCAAAAAAAAAAACAATTTATGATACCGGTGAAAAAGTAGCCATGTTTCGATTTCTAGGAAGAAAAGTTATTATTTAACATGGCGATGGGAGGGGGTCGGTGTTTTAGACTGAGTTATCTCCCCATGGCATTTTTTAAAAATCTAAACATGGCTACCTTCATAGCCGCTGTAAAAAGAAAACTACTTGATCAAATTAAATTAAATTTTTTTTCAGAGAACTTCATTCCATAATGGGTACATACAATGTAACTTTTTTTTTTTTTTTTTTTTTTTTTTTTTTTTTAATATTTTCAGATTTTAGTGGCTTAATTAAACTGTATAAGTACCGCCATTTTTTTTTTTTTTTTTTTTTTTTTTTTTTTTTTTTCTATTCCAGAAAGATAAATCCTGGTGTTTGAAACCTTTTGTGAATCCAAAGTTGGAAAGTGACCTTAATGATAACACGTCATCTGAAATTCTAACCGTCTATGTTCCTCATTGTTGTGTTCTTGTCTCAACAAAGCCGTATTTTACAGTCATGAAACAATGTCTTTCAATGTAAGTGATATTTAAAAAAAAAAAATCGTATTCTTTTGTTGTAATATTTTTGATTACTAATGGGGGTATGGTTCCTCACAGTTGAGAGATTCTATTTATAAACGATGCTGCTAGGAACTGACGAATCAAATTAATTCACGCTCTGCTACCAACCAATCAGAAACCAGAATTGCTCCATAAAAATTAAACCTTTTCTTTAGTAAGAGAGTCGCCAATCTGATAGGCCCTGAACTGTCATCTAAGCTTCAGCCTCTGTCCCATCAACAAAATGTTGCATCCCTCTGCCTGTTCTATAAATATTTTAATGTTGAATGATCTGACGAACTGCAAGCACTTGTGCCCCCACAACGTAAACACCCTCAACAAACCTGACAGGCAGCTAAATCCCACCCTCACACAGTAGAGATCCCTAGATGTAAAAGATCTTTCTACTTCAGTAGTTTCTTCCCCAGAACCGCTAGACTTTGGAATTCCATTCCAGGTCCTTGCTTCCCCAACTGTACTGACATGCAGAAGTTCAAGTGTAACGTGAACCGACATCTTGCTGGACAAATTCCTACATAGTACCCCAGTAGTTGTTGCCCCTGATAATAGCCCCTACTTGGTTGGTAGCAGAGCATGAATTAATTTGATTCGTCAGTTCCTAGCAGCATCGTTTATAAATAGAATCTCCCAACTGTGAGGAACCATACTCCCATTAGTAATCAAAAACATTACAACAAAAGTTCAACTTCATGTCAAAAAGCGACATTATTTTTGCACCAACCTAATAACTGGATTCGGCAGAAGTTGATATGCCATAAAACAACCAAATCAAACCAAACTTTACAAATGTGTGTTTGAAGATGTAAAGAATTTGAAGCATAAAAACTGTTTCCAAATTAACTGGATTCGGTATTAAATAACCCGAAAAGGGTTGATATGCCGTAAAACAAAACAACCAAACCATTTAACGTGTGGTGAGTCAAACTTGAAGTATGTAAGATGATTACTGTGATGATGATGGCAGTGATGAAAAATGATGATGATGATTATAGTGATGGGTCACCATTTAGCAAATACTCACTTCACCTGAGTGAAAGAACGGATGAGTTTTTTTTTTTTTCATGGAACTCGCTTGGGACAAAATATGAAGCCACTTGACCTAACAAAAACAAAAGATGAGTATTGCAAAGACAAAAAATGCCTATTAACCTTAATTTTGAAAAGCCCAAGGCTGTAGGTAGGAGGAAAACAGTGAGCAGGAAGAGAGTTCCACAACCTTGCATTTTTTGAAAAGAAACTACTGGAATTGGAAGCTGTATTACAATGAGGCATCAAAACAGTGAATTGATGAAGACCACTAGACCAATGAATCAAACGAGTTGGAACAAAGGAAGCAGGGAATAGATCAGACAATTCTAAAGAACACATGCAATAATTGTATTCATAGAAAAGACTGAGACTAGCAACATCACGTCTGTGAGAGAGAGGTTGCACAGAAAAAGAAATGGTGGGGCCAGTCAAATTACACATGTTTCTGCACCTTATCAAGTACCCTGAAATGGGACGGAGATTCACCAGCTCAAATGTAATAACAGTACTTCAATAGTTTTGATTATGTAGATGTAGAACAGTTGAGGTAGCAGAGTCAGTTGGCAGGGGAAGGTCGTGGGAGAAAGTGATAAGGATAAACTTGGAAGAAAGAGGGATAAATAAACACCTGGCCAGAAATAGGTTAGATTGGAAATCAGTTTCTAAAAGCTGTCCAACACATGTCAACATGTAAAACAGATGATGATGATATTACTCTTGCCCCCCTCCATCTTTATTGCACTGTCTTTCTCTCGTTCATTCTCACTCTCTCTCTCTCTTTCTCACTCCCTACTGTTTTCCCCCTCTCGCCATTCCCTCCCTCTCTCTCTCTTTAAAAAGTTTGACTCAAATGATTGCCTTAATTATTGTCCACTTCTCATTTCTCACATTCCAAATAGTTCTCATGTTATCTTTTAGAAATATGGTACGAATTTGAATATCCCCAGTATCAAATAATCCTTATACACTATGAAATTGACTTTATGTATGAAAACCAAAAAAGAGAGATATAACATATGAGAAATATTTGGAATCAAGTCTCCCCTTTCTGTTATGGTTTCAAATGATCTGAAATAACAGCAAGTCTTAGTCTCCCCTCCATCAAGGCTAGAGGTTTTGGGAAAATATCAGATATTTTGTAATTCATATGAAAAGCTATGAAAATAAATGCCTTTGATGGAAACATTTTATGGCTGTAAAAAAAGTACCAAAAATAGGCTCTGGATGATGGATGATCCTGTTAATGTGTGACCTTAAGGGCAAATGTTACGAAGCCCATTACACAATTCAAATCATTATCTTTCCAACGAGCTTTCATTTGTTAAATTCTGATCAATAGTCGCTGAGATTTGGAACTTATAAAATTGCCAAAAAAGGTGGTCATTCGCTCGCTCGCTCTCTCACTCATATATATATATATATATATATATATATATATATATTTACCTCTCTCTCTCTCTCTCTCTCTATATATATATATATATATATATATATATATATATATATTGGGTTGGTGCAAAAATAATATTGTTTTATATATATATATATATATATATATATATATATATATATATATATATATAATTATTTTCTACTATAATAATTAAAATAATTAAATATATATATATATTAGTTGAACGTCAAAAAATTACATTATTTTTGTACCAATATATGGGTATATCTGTACTGGTAATCAAATTGAATATTGAATGGGACGAAAGTACATGAAAATTTGCAGGGTTTTTGAAGATTATAATACTAATCTATAGTTAATATTTTATAACAATTGGTAAAAAAGAACCTATATTTTCAAACCAATAGAATAATACCCCTGCGGATTAAATAATTTCATTTAAAATTTCGTGCAGATTCCTGAGTTTGACAGAAATATTCCAGAATTCAACACGATACACCTGAAGTAGGTCGGAGGTTACAGCGACTGAAACATTATGAAAATGACACTCAAGATAAAAGCAGTAAAATCCAAATAATATGAATAATCTTTTTTTTTTTTTTTTTTTTTTTTTTTACACAGTGATCACCACTTATCAAGGCCCGGAAGCCACTCAGGGATAAGGGTTATTGCAAGTACATAAAGTTAGTGAGAAGATTTGCTGAAGTGTTTACTTAAGGGGGCGGTTCATTAGGAATTTGTTAACATTGGACTTGAAGACATCCAAATTGTAGTCCGGAGGGAAGCAGGCAGACGGAACAGAGTTCCACAGGCGTGCAGTTCTAAGAAAGAAGCTTTGTTCATGGAATACGCGTTTTGATTTAGGCACAGATATAGAGTGGGGGAAATTTTTCACAGTGGATTCAGCTAGACGGGTGTTTCTCGTGAAAGATTGGCGAGGGGGGACCAGAGATTGGAGTTCAGACGAGCATCTGCCATGGAAATAACGATAAAACAAGGACAGGCTCGCAACGTCTCTTCTGTGGAAGAGAGGTTGCAGGGTAGAGAAAAGGGCATCCCCCACTAAGCCACGAAGTCTATTTTGTACTCTGTCAAGGCAGGATAGGCTGTTTTTAGCTGCTCCTGCCCAGAGTACTTTCACCTAACAATATAATAAACAAAATATTACATAAAAATTGAATTTAACTCGAAAACTATCTAAAAAAAATAGCATGGTTCATAAACTGCAGAAATACCCAAAACTTAAAGTAGTATGCATAGTTAAGTTAACGACTTCATTTTGTGTCATTTTATTCTTTCTTGCAGCTTTATTTTATGTAATATACAGGGTGCCCCAATAAAATGTATACACTCTTTAAATTATCTCAACTTGCTACATGAATACGCTATGCCACATTCCCAAGAGATGTTTAGGGATAAAGAATGGCACTTCCAGAAGGATGGAGCACTTCCCCATTATCATCATGACGTAAGAGCCTATCTTGATAGTCACCTGTGAAAGAGATAGTTAGGACGAAGAGCAAGTATCGAGTAATGTCCACGCTCAGCGGTTTGACCCCCCCCCCCCTGGGTTTTTCTTTTTTGGGGGGCAGGGTTGAGGGGTATGTTAAACACAGAGTTCACACCGCAAAATGAGATACAATGAATGAGTTGAAAGCAACCATTGAAAGAAGATGTGTCAACATACCAATTGAACTGATTAGAAACGTTTTCGATTCAATCAGTGAGCGTTGTTAGCTGTTCATGGACCACAATGGCCAATAATTTGAACACTTTCGATAATTAACTGGTTTCTATATTTGTTCATAGTATTTTGATGTATGAAACTTTTCTTTCTCATAATAAATGTTAGTTTTATGATCATTTAAAGAGTGTATACATTTTATTGGGACACCCTGTGTGTGTGTGTGTGTATATATATATATATATATATATATATATATATATATATGTATACACTTTTTATTTGTTTTTACATAAGCATTAATATGTCATTACACATTAATGAGTATGTTTCGGTCAGTTAGTTATAAAAAAGTATATCTTGCCCTACTTCGGTGTTGAGCACTCTTGTATTAACCTTATTAAAACTACTCTGGAAAATATTAACCTGGAGTTATATATTATTATTATTATTATTATTAATGTTTATTTTACCTTTTTTTTTTTTTTTAAAGCCTGTTGAATAAGATCAAAGTGACAACAGATATTAAGCTCCAGGTGTCAGTTTTTCAAGAATTTGTGCGTCAACTCAGTGTCACACCCCTTCCTCCAGCTGGTTCGGTAGCTGTGGTAAGTTGATTTTATTTGAAAATCTATATGTAAACATGCACAGGCCGTGATCATCCCCACTTGTTGTGCTGGTCAAAAATTATCACCCAGTTCCATCAGTGCTGCAACAAAGAAATTCTCCTTTCAAATAAAAAAACAAAACTAGAGTTCAAAAACAACAGAAGTTTATTTTCTTGGGTTAAATAGCAGACTTTCCAAATGAGATTATTACCTGACCAAACCAAAATATAAGTCAATTCAACACAATTCTTTAACTAAGAATTCTAAGGACCCATCTTGTCAACAGTACCATACTGGCCCAACTCACAATCAGAGATATTTTCAATTTTGGTGATTCTGTATTTACCAAACTGAAGCTCGCTTGGGCTTGCTCGGCAACTGATGGAAATAACCAGAAAATTCTACCCCCCCCCCCCCAAAAAAAAAAAATTAACAAAATAACTTTTTTTTAATAACAATTAGAGATTTTTTTCAAATTTTTTTCTAAAGGTTAAAATGGTATTCGTTTTCTTGGGTTAAATAGCAGACTTTCCAAATGAGATTATTACCTGACCAAACAGAAATATAAGTTAATTCAACACAATTTTTTAGCTAAGAATTCTAAGGATGCATCTTGTCCACAGTGGCGCACTGGCCCAACTCACAATCAGAGATATTTTCAATTTTGGTGTTTCTGCATTTACCGAACTGAAGCTCACTTGGGCTTGCTCGGCAACTGATGGAAATAACCAGAAAAGGTTGGCCAAGCATTCCTCAATTTTTTACGAATGAGCTGTTTTTAGCTAATACAACTCTATGAAGGCTAGTTTTTTTATAAGTTATAAGAAATAAAAAATTAATTGGGGCAGATTAAGATTGGGTTAGATACATGTTTGTAATTTTATTTATTGTATTTTAATGTTTTTCCTGTTTATTATTATAATTTTCTTGTAGCAGTTTAACGTTTCACGAACAGTCACTTGTGGAAACTGTGAGTCGATAAATGAATAGCAGACTTGCCAAATGGGATTATTGCCCGCCCAATCCCAAATATAAGTCAATTCAACACAATTCTTTAGCTAAGAGTTCTAAGAGCCCATCTTGCCCACACTGGCACACTGGCTCAACTCACAGTCAAAGATATTTTCAATTTCTTTTGTGTCCCTCTCTTCTTTCCTTAGGCCGGACATCTATCACCTGCAACGTTTGCAATCCATATGCATGACTAAACCTTAAGCTCAGTGCATGTTTGCAGAAATGATGAATGATGCAACAACAGAACTCAACCCTGGAAACAAGAGTTTGTTTGTATTTTTAAAATCTAATGCTTTGTAATAAATGACAACCGTAATCCAAATGTCTTATGATCCCTTATAAAATAATTGTAACATTTGAGGTGAAGATTTATTAAAACTTAAAAAAATGGTTTTCAAATGAGAAGAGTTCCGAATAAATTCATTGCCGCATTTTCAATAACACAAACCATTCAAATACATAAATACATCTGTGACGTGTTTAAAAATGAGTGTTGAATGTGAACGTTTAACAAATTTATCTACAAGTTACGATTGACTTTGATATTTTAACCAGTAGATGTATAATAAGTCTTTCTTCTGGCTTTTCCAGGGCGATCACTCTTTTTTTCTGTCTAAGGGAGAGAACTCTGTCCTTCTAGGTTAACCCTAACAATATTAAATCAAGTGTTCTTTCACCCCACTATCTTCCATACCCCCAATCCCTCCCAACAAACGTTTTTGACCCACACTCAATGCTGACATATTTGAAATGCCACTGCATTGCCTTTCTCATATATTGTTTTAGATTTTAATCCAAATTTATTATTTTTTTCTAAATTCAATGATTCATAATAATAATAATAACCATAATCCAAATGTTTTGTAATTCTTATAAAACATTATACTGTAATAAATGACCGATCCTGGACAGGATCCAAAAGAGAGTCACCAACTTAATAGGTCTTGAACTGTCATCTAAGCTTCAACCTCTGTCCCATCGATGAAATGTTACATCCCTCTGCCTGTTTTACAAGTATTTTAATGGTGGATGCTCTGACGAACTACAAGACCTTGTGCCCCCCATCGACGAAAATACCCCCGATAAACCCAACAAGCAGCGAAGTCCCACCTCTACACAGTCGAGATCCCTAGATGTAAGAAAGCCTTCTACTCTAATAGCTTCTTCCCCAGAACTACAAGATTTTGTAATTCTCGTCCGGTTTCCTGCTTCCCCAACTTTACTGACATGCAGAAGTTCAAGTGTAATGGGAACAGACATCTTGCTGCTAAACTCCCTACATAGTACTCCTGCAACTTAGGTCCCTGATAGCAGCCCCCTACATCAAAGTGGCAATGTGCCTTGTTTGGGGTGAAAAGAAAACGCAATAAAAAAAAAAAAATTTTTTATTATTCTTTGTTGTTTAAATCCGTCAATTAGGCAACAATAGAATTCTCCTTCCAAACCAAAACCACAATACCAGTTTAAAAACAACAGAAGTTTATTTTGCTTTGGAGGTTAAAATGATACTTGTTTTCTCAGATTGACTTACAAAATAAGATTTTTTGAATGACAAAATGAGTCCAATTGACACAAGCCTTTAACTAAGAGATTTTAGGGGCTCACCCTGCAGGGAGAGGCATGCTGGTCCAACTGTCTGTGAGTTCCCAGAAAAAAACAACTGCGTCCAACTCCAACTGTTCATTTTTTTTTTATATATCTATCTGCTATTATATAAAAGCAATTTTGTGTGTGAGAGAAAGAGTTTCCCTATGGACTCGAAAATGGCTGCACTGATTTTTATGAAATTTCACACTAAGATATTTATGTATCTGGCAGTGTTCTTAGATAGGTTTTGTATCAGAATGTCTTTGATTCATATCGATAATCGATAATAGAAATAATCCCACAAAAAAAAGAACAGGCGATTTTGACCAAAGTTAATATCTTACACAGCTTAACATCAAGTGCATTTGATAAATTCTATTACCACAAAAGCTGAAAGGCCTGACATATAAAATCAACAGTAGGTTCTTTGATATGACAGGGGTGCATCCAAAATGAATGTTTCTATTTAAAGCACAATTGAAGCATGATACTTGATTTTTTGTATTTTAAACTTTAATTCAACCCATCATATATAAAAAAGTAATTTTATAAAATCAACAGTACGTTCTCTACAGTGCAATATAGATTACAATGTATTGTGAACTAAAGTCACTGCGGGGAGGCATGTGAAGCTTCCTCCTGGTGCATCACGATAGGTTCCCAACTAGAGCAGGCAATCAATCGATCTGACTGAAAAATGGGCGATTTCACAGATTTCGATAATAAAAATATGGGAGTGTGAAACATTCATTAATCATCATTTAATCCCAGATGAGGTCAGGTCTCCTTGCTAGTACTATATAGTTTTTATGTCAATAACTGAATTTGAATCTGATGTAAGTCTAAAGGAATTAATGTCACAATAGTAAAAAAAAAACAAAAAAAAACTGTGCTTAGTTAAAAAACAAAAAATACTCAAGAAAATCAAATTTAATGAGAAAGTGAAATGAAGAGTGAGAGTAGCCATATTGTTTTAAATTTTGGTGATGTAATTCGACTACAGAGATTTTGCTTGTATTCAAAACAATTAAAACATTTTAATCGCTAAAAATGGTAAAAGTTGATTTTCTTAATTAAAAATGGTAAAAGTTGATTTTCTTAATTAAAAACAGTAAAAGTTGATTTTCTTAATTAAAAACGGTAAAAGTTGATTTTTTTAATTAAAAATAGTAAAAGTTGATTTTTTTAATTAAAAATGGTAAAAAGTTGATTTTTTTAATTAAAAATGGTAAAAAGTTGATTTTCTTAATTAAAAATGGTAAAAAGTTGATTTTCTTAATTAAAAAGGGTAAATGTTGATTTTCTTAATTAAAAAAAAGCAAAAAACTAAACTACTTGATTAATTTACATGATTTCTGGAATATAACATTGTCATTCCATGACAAGTACATACATCATAAAGATTTTGCTGTAGTTTTTTAAATCAAGTGTAATTCTAAATAAGCATTTAAAAACATAACATAAATTTCACTTGTGTCTGTATAAACACCTCCCATACGTGGTAAAACGATAAAATTGTCGCCCTAAATAAAACAACACTAAAGTTTTATTTTAAAACTTTTATTGAAAAAAATCAATTCGGGTAACTTAATTATGTAGTAGAGCTGACATCTGGCTTTAGTATTGTGGGAGGTCGTGTTGGTGATGTTCTTGACGTATGACCAAACGAAGTAGTCCAGCATGTTCAGGTCGAGGGAGAGAGGGGCCAATGAGGAAAGGGTACAAAGTTGTAGCACTCCTTCTGAAACCAAACCTGAGTTTCTTTTGACTTGTGGGCTGACGCCAAGTCCTGCTGCCATACCCAGGGTCTGTCAGCGGCCATTTGATTGCACCAAGAGATCACCACACTCTTCAGCACATCCAGGTACACATCAAGAACATCACCAACATGACAGCCTACAGCACCAAAGCCAGCCTGATCGCTGGCATCCGTCGAGTATTTGCTGAGCTTCCATTGTCGCTTGTGGAAAACGCATGCTCCCAGTTCCAGACCTGTATCAAGGCAGTGATTGAGGCTGAAGGCGGCTACATTGAATAGATGTCAGCTGTAGCATTGTTTTCTTTAGAGTGACACTTTTTTTTAACCATGTTTACAGCAGACTATATTAGGAGATGAGCGAGATGTCAGTCCACATGATATTTAGACTTTTGCATCTCAGTACAGTCAGGGAAGCAGGGAGCAGTGAGAGAATTCCAAAATCTAGCAGTTACCATTGCTTCCAGGTCCACCCTGGCCCATAATTGTAATGCATATTAGGCCATCTGGTGGTACCAGGTTAGGCTGTCTGAAGATACTGGCTATCAGAACAAAAATGCTCCAAACATTGATGTTATTGATTTGTCTGTTTGTTTGCTTTGCAAAACTCAATTATATTCTATAATAAAAATAATTTTTTTTCTGCAAAACAACCAAACCAAACACCATGAATAAATATTTGAAAATATAAAGAACTTGCAGCGTGAAAACTTTTTCCAAAATTACTTGATTCAGCATTAAATAACACAAGAAGGGTTGATATGTCATAATACAACCAAGCCAGACATCATGAATAAATAATTGAAAATATAAAGAACTTGAAGCATAAAAATCTGTTTCCAAAATTACTGAATTCGGCATTAAATAACCCCAAAATGCTTCATATACCATAAACTGACTACAACTTGGATATCTTCAAATCCAACATAAACAAATTCCTGACAAACCGCCCCCTTAAGTAAGACACTCTATCAAATCTCCAATACTAATGATTACTACAATACTATCTCATTGATTACTGTACACGCAATAGCCTTTATCCCTGAGTGGCCTCTGGGCCTTGATAAGTGGTGACCCCCCATATAAAAAAAAAAAAAAATGCCGTAAAACAACCAAGCCGGACATTATGAATAAATATTTGAAAATATAAAGAACTTTAAGCGTAAAAATCTGTTTCCAAAATTACTTGATTAAACATTAAAGAACACGAAAATGCTTGATATACCATAAAATAAAAAGAACCAACGAACCAAATTGTATTTTTTTTTTTTTTTTTTTAATTTCTATTTTTTTTGTTAACCTTTTTCAGGGTGTTCATCTTTATGGTCACAAAGTTGTTCTCCATCCAACACACCATTCTTCGATCCCCATCTTGGATTTGTCTTTGCATATAGTGTTCCAGTGTTTTGCGTTTGACATCATCATTCAAATCATCACTTGCATCCTTACAGAAAAGCAAATTGTTTTCCTTTCGTCCAGTTACGCACTTTTGACAATTATCGCCGAGGTAAGAATAATCTGTTTATCCATGACGAATAACCTCCCCCCCCCTTTTTTTTTTTTTTTTGCATGGAGTTCACCACTTATCAAGGCCCAATAGCCACTCGGGAATAAGGGTTATTGTGTGTACAGTAATCAAAGGGATAGTGTAGTGATAATATTGTGTATGAGATGGGTATATTTGTTGATTATACAATGCTCTATAACCTGCATGAGGGAAGAACAGATGTATACAATTCTAAGACAATGGTAGAAGTGTTAGAAAATGACCTCTAGACCGTAGTGGAATGGAGCCGTAAATGAATGATAACATTTAACGCTAGTAAGACTAAGCTGCTCTCCTTTAAGAATTACAAGACACCTCTCCAACAACCGATATCCATGACCAATAACAAATGAGGTAAGAATAATCTGTTTATCTATGACGAATAACCTTCCTGATAATATTGTGTCTGAGATGGGTATATTTGCTGATTATACAACGCTCTATAACCTGCATGAGGGAAGAACAGATGTATACAATTCTAAGACAATGGCAGAAGCGTTAGAAAATGACCTCTAGACCGTAGTGGAATGGAGCCGTAAATGAATGATAACATTTAACGCTAGTAAGACTAAGCTGCTCTCCTTTAACAATTACAAGACGCCTCTCCAACAACCGATATCCATGACCAATAACACCCTACCTGAAAATTCATCCTTCAAACTCCTCATATCAACATTCACAGGCAATATGAAGTGGAAAAAATATACTGAGGACATTGCAGAGGCTGCTGCAAAGAAGGTGGGTTCCCTCTATATTGCTAGAAGACTACTCACACGTGAGAGTATACTGTATCTCTACAAAGCCACCATTCACCTATGCATGAAGTATTGCTGCCACATCTGGGCCGGTGCATCTACCATTAATCTCTCCATCTTTGATAGGTCCCACTTTGTCAACTGAGCTTCAACCCCTGTCCCATCGCCGCAATATTGCATCTTTGTGCCTGTTTTACAAGTATTTTAATGGAATGTGCTCTGATGAACTCGTTGCACTTGTGCCCCCTCGACGTACATATCCCCGACAAACCTGCTTAGTAACAAAATCACACCTCTTCATGGTTGAGATTCCCAGATGCCAGAAAGCTTTCTACTCTAATAGTTTCTTTTTTCAAACAGCTTGACTTCGGAATTCATTTCCTGCTACCTGCTTCCCTGGCTGTACTGATATGCAGAAGTTTAAATGTAATGTAAAACCAACATCTTGTTAATCTTTCCTAGGCATGGTTTCAAGTAGTAGCCCCTTACGTCTAAGTAGTGATGTTTCTTGTTAGGGGTTGTGCGTATTAAGTCACTCGATGAGAGCTATAAGCAGTGATACTTCTAGCTTATTGAAATTATTATGGAGTTGTTTGCTATGTGCTCTACGATTGGATGAAAACAACCAACCATAGACTACCTTTTAGAATCTCCACTAAACTCCACATGAGTTTTTATTTTTATTTATTTATTTATTTATTTTTTTTTTTTATTTTTATTTTTTTCAAACTTCCCTCATTTTTGGCTTCTGCTGCTGCTATCTCCACTTTCAACACAGTAGGACACGTATGAGGCTTTGTCTCAGCATCTATAGCAAAGCTCCCTATTTCTACACTACACCGAAATATAACCTGTTATTACACTTTCATCTGCATGAAAAAAAGCAATATAACTGTATGGATTCGATAATAATTAAAAAAAAAACTGAATTGAAATAATTTCTTGGTTTTATTCTATTTAAATCAATCATTGATGCGTTAATGAAATGAGGTCAAGCCGTGACATTGTTTTTAATCTCTCTCTTTTTGCCGATACCGATGATTTAAGTCATTGTCCAATTTAAAGCTTTCCGGAATGTTAATAGTTCTTTAATATTCGTGGTAACATGTCCATTCCTCGATTTGCAGTAAGCATGGTTCCTTGAGGTGTCTGCCCTTTTCTGCTTTCATCTGCATTGTGTTTCTTTCTTCTAGTAAGCGACACAATTATATTTCATAGCACATATAGTTGGGAAAATCCCAATAACCTCTTAGAAAGTTGTGAAATCAGTTTTTACCCGTGTCAACACAGCAGGGCACGTGCAGGGGTTCATCTCAGCATGTAGCAAAACTCCCTATTTTCTACACTTGTTGGATGCTGCAACAATGAAGGGTGTGCTGGTCGACGATTATTTAAGCCTAAAAGTTTTGACAGCTAAAATATGTTTAAGAATAATAAAAATATTTAGAATAAATATTTATTTACATTAATTTATGGACAAATGTTGGCCAGATGTTGGCATTCTAAATAAGTGTTAGTCGTCCTTTGTAGCGGTATTCATGTATATTATTCTCCCGGGGTGAAACGATAAAATTGTTGATGTAAAAAAAACAACAACACTAAAGTTTTATTTTAAAACTTTTATTGAAAAAATCAATTCAGGTAACTTAATTATGTAGTAGGGCTGACATCTATTCAATGTAGTTACCTTCAGCCTCAATCACCGCCTCGATACGGGTCTGGAACTGAGAGCATGCCTTTTCCACTAGCGCTGGTGGGAGCTTGGCAAATACTAGGCAGATGGCGGCGATCAGGCTGGCTTTGGTGTTGTGGGAGGTCATGTTGGTGATGTTCTTAACGTGTGACCAAACAAAGTAGGGCAGCGGGTTCAGATCGGGGGAGGAGGGGGCCAGTGAGAAAAGGGTACAAAGTTGTAGTACTCCTTCTGAAGCTAATCCTGGGTCTCTTTGGACTTGCGGGCCAGTGCAGAGTCCTGCTGCCACACCCAGTGTCTGCCAGCGGCCACCTGATTGCACCAGGGGATCACCACATTCTGCAGCACATCCAAGTACACTTTGTGTTGACTTTCAAGACAACTTCAAAGATGTGAGGTGGAATGATGTGGCCTTCACTTGAAAGCACACCAAATACCACAACCGTGGCCGGAAACTTTGTTTTCATCACCCTGAGCACGTCCCTGTTATTCGTGGCAAATCCAGCGATGCATTTTGAGGATGCTAGCAATGGTCCAATTGTCCTAACTTGGATCGGTAGAGAGCATGAGCTGTACAGTGGTGCATCTCTGATCTCGCTTTGTGTCACTTTCAGACATGATAGCAGGCTTATATCGCTCTTGGGATTTGTACACAACTTGCCAACTAGTAGATGGTCTGCAACAAAAAAAAAAAAAAGAAAACCGGTTTTCATCAGACGGAAATGGAGCCATGTTGTCTTTTCTAGGGCAATAATTTTATCATTCCACCCTATACGCACACAATAAACTTCAGATAAACAATCACACTTATATATGTTTGCGTACAATCACAACACTAGACAATATTATACAGAATCCCACAACATTACACACCGAAACAAACTTAGACAACGAGAAAATGAAGAACTATATATATATTATTTAGAACTAGTGAGGGTACCCGGTGTTGCCCAGGTGTGGTGAGGTGTGTGTGTGTGTGTGTGTGGGGGGTAATTCAAAACAAAATGGAAAATAAAGGATAAGCGAACGTAATAACCCTGTCTAAATATTATTAAAAAAAAAACGAATGTGATGCAAAATAAAGCATATGCGAACAATATTAAAACATCTTTAAAAAAAATCGAAAAAAAAAACAGCGAACCTGATGAAAAAAAAAAAACAAACAAAAAAATGGCATTATTAAAACTTTAAAAATCGAAAAATATAATGTATCTGACATCTTGGCTCGAATGTGCAATCTTAAGATAACGACGCTGTTATTATACCGACTGGGCTATGACTGAGTGAAATTAGGTGGGATTTTTCTTATATTTAAACTAATTCAAGAAAGAACGTTTTTTTTGTGCATGTGTGTATGGCTAAATTGTCATAAAGGAATTAATATTTTTAGCCAATTTTTTCGATATTTGTTGTCCGAAGGCTCAAGCTTCAAAATGATGCCCGTGAAAATCCGTCGCCTCTGTTGAATGTTTTTGCAAGACATACATACATACATACAAACAGATTTTTGCCCTTTATATTATAGAAGATTATTGGTTCTCATATTGTATTAAATTCTATACTAGGTTCACTTAAAAAGTGATCGTCACCCAGCATATGCGCTGCTTCTTTGAATCCTCTTACTTTCCACCATTCCTCTCTCGATATAAGTTTTACTCATTTAGAAAGTTATTATTAGTTTTTCTGTTTTTAAAAGAAAAGGAATTTTTTTACAGGACTTTTTCACATTGCAATTCGTACCAACTTCTGTAATTCTCAATGTCTGTGCTCTCTCTCTCTCATCTGTTAAAAATTCAACCACTGTCCTCTCCAATTTGTCTTTCTTATAGCCGCTAATTTCCCTCCTATGAAAATTAATGACATATGTATATAAATAAACTATATACAAACTTAGGATTTTCTTTTCTTTTTCCTTCCCTGATCTTGTCACCCGACAGTTTAGACGGAGGCACTGTCGCTTGTGTGAGTCATACCTTCGCCACAATTCCGATTTGAGAAATATTGAACAATTTTCTTTTGATTATTCATTCTTGCTTTACTTTAAAGACTCCTGCACAACATTTTGTGTGCGTGTTGTCTCTTCAGTTGTAAATGAATGCGTGTGTGTTTGTGAACTTACAACTGTCGTGTATGTGCGTGCGTTTGTGAACTTACAGCTATCGTGTATGTGCGTGCGTTTGTGAACTTACAGCTATCGTGTATGTGCGTGCGTTTGTGAACTTACAGCTATCGTGTATGTGCGTGCGTTTGTGAACTTACAGCTATCGTGTATGTGCGTGCGTTTGTGAACTTACAGCTATCGTGTATGTGCGTGCGTTTGTGAACTTACAGCTATCGTGTATGTGCGTGCGTTTGTGAACTTACAGCTATCGTGTATGTGCGTGCGTTTGTGAACTTACAGCTATCGTGTATGTGCGTGTGTTAGTGCATACCTGGTGTTTGATATAATTAATTTTTGTGCACCAAATGATGCGTTTGATACTTTTCACAAAAAAATATTTAAATGTTTGGAGCATAATGATACTTTTTTGAATCTTTAAATGGAGTTTAATAATCGTGTAATGGAAGAAAGTTATTAACTACTATCAGTTTTGCCTGGCTTTGTTTGGGCCTTATGTACCGTTCATAACTTTATGTGCATATGTATGGTAATGCCTTTCTATATAATAGGCTTCCTTAACTACCATAGAGAAAAGTTGGTAGAGGCAGCAGAGGTCAAATTTTTTAAATGTTTGACCCCAATTTTTACCCCTTAACATTTATTGTTTTGGGCTCAAATCAAATTAAAATGTTTGACCCATATCCAACCTAATGATCGTGTAATGGAAGAAATTTATTAACTATTTAAATACAAAGACAATCTTACAATATCATCTATATATATAAAAGCGAAAATGTATGTATGTATGTATGTGTATCTGCTAAAAACTTTTGACCGACGGAACAAAAATTTACAAACTTGGTATCATATTAAAGCCCCACCATCCGGACGACAAATATCGAAAAATTAACCCAAAAGGACCATCAGAAGTGCATCAACTGATCGATTTTCTGCAGGGGAGGGTCCCAAAAGAAGTGACATTTTAATGTTAAACATTACATATTTTTAAATCGATTTATAACTGCCCCCAAAAATACGGGCGCCAACTCTTCTACATAAAGTATACACGGGGCCGTTTATTTTGGGTCAACTTGTATTTAAAACCCGCTGAGTCATGTCACGTGATCTTGACGTCAGCAAGCTCTAATGGCAGTCTGAATTTAAAAAAACATGTTGTTATCGGTAAAAAGAATTTAATCCTTACACAAGCTAAACTATGAACTTCTACGCTATGACAACGTTATCAAAGTTATTAGCATGTTAAAAATAGTTAGATACGATAGTTAAACGAAAAATAACAAGCCAAAAATGTGAAGTAAAAAAAAAAATATGCTTACAAAAAATATTAACGATCAAAGTTTTTACAAAAAAAAACAGCCAGACGCCATTTTCTTTTTTAGTAACAGTCTTTAGAGTAAGGAAGACGTAGTGAGAGAGAGAGAGAGAGACATACGCAAACAGAGAGAGAGACAGATAGAGAGAGATGTCTAGACAGGAAACGAAATACGTAATTTAATAAAAAATAAAATACTGCTACGTCATCTCGTAACGCTCTCGCGATGACCTCATTTAGTGGCTATCTGTCAATCAAACCTTTTTCACTCGCTTTATAAGCCTTATTTTAGCACTATAATCAATTCCTCTTACTCTTAGCCTAGACAGTTAAGTGGTTGGAGTTAGTTTCACCTCCGCGTTCCGGGTTCAATCCAGCCTCACGACCAAAACTATTTTTTTTTTCTTTTACATCTTTAGACACGCGGGCAACGTTTCTTTATTCTTTTTATTTCGCTTATTCTTTAGTTTACTCCCCCCCCCATACACACAGCGTTTTTTTTTTTTCGCTGTTTTTTTTTTTTTTTTTTTTTTTTGTTTTGGTTTTTCCGATTTTTTTTAACATCGTTTCAGGGTTATTACTTATTCCCAAATACACACACCTACAAACACCCGGGCAACGCCCCCCCCCCGCTAGTTCTTTCATAAAGTACAAATTTAACCAGGTATACAGTAGAACCTCGGGATACAGTGACCCCAGGATACGTTTTTTTTTTTTTTTTTTCAGGTTACGATGTTGAATACAATGTTTTTCCAGCCCCTGGTTGCGGTATTCGTCCCCCCTTATGGTGTTATTTATAATGTTATTTGATTTTATATATGTACCATATTTTGGAACTACTTTTTCATGCCGTATCCAGAGGTTTTACTGTAGTCATAAACCATATAGAGATCAGTGCAGTGAATAATACAGAACAGAAAACCACTTTATATTGAATCTATTGGTATATCTATGCTAAATTGAATTATATAAATATACAAATCGTTGATTTGCAAGTCTGGAAAAATAAAAACAAATAGAATATAATTAAGTAGAGGATTTAAAAAAAAAAAAAATCTATGGTTTTAAGTATCCAAATTTCAACACTTGACGCGTTCAGTGGAAGAACGATGTAAGTGCCACTTATACTTTCACAAAAAATAATTTTTGGAGCATAATGATACTTCTTGGAGCCTTTAAATGGGGCTTTATAATCGTATAATGGAAGAAATTTATTAACTCTTTAAAATGCAATCTACAAATTTAACCATATATAGTCATAAACCATATACTGAATAACAAAGAACGGAAAAACACTGTACATTGTAAATATTGATATATTGTATATATTGATATATTGTAAATACTGATATATTGATATATTGTAAATATTGTAAATACTGATATATTGTAAATATTGATATATGTATGCTAAATTGAATTACATAAATATACAAATCGTTGATTTGCAAGTCTGGAAAAATCAGAACAAATAGAACAAAGAATTTAAAGAAAAACTATGGTCTTAAGTATCCACATTTCAGCAGACGTATATCAAATATTCAAACACCTATTTTCACATAAATACTTTGAACTCAGCTATGATTTTTTTTTTATTAGATTCTCCTTGATATTTTACGTGTTTTGCGACAAAAATCTAAAAATTTCAACTTTTGGCGCTTATGTCATTCTTCCACGGAACGCGTCAAATAAACATTTTTTTTTTACGCAGGGTCTCTGCACTCTTATTTACCCCTTTTCCTGGTGTCATATTTATGTGCCGATTGTTCCTGCTTCTTGCTTGGAGCTGCTGGAGGCACCTGGTCCGTTCATTATGGGATGTCACGTGAAGCACCTTGAAACAGTCAAGCAAGTAAGTTATCCTTTTTTATTTAGTTTTTACTCGTATCTGTACATTGGCACCCAACTTGTCTCGATATGAATGTAATATGAACAAACATCTAGCTGCACAAATCCCCACTTAGGATGCCTCCTATAAATCTTGTCCTTTAATCACTCTTACTTCTCAGTGGCAGTATAGGTCTTTTCTTCATATTATACTAGCATTTTAGCCCGGCGTTGCCCAGGTGTTTGGAGGTGTATGTTGAGCAAAAAAAAAAAAAAAAGCGGTCAATTTTTTTAACTTTGACCCCTATTTTGACTCCTTAACATTTGTTTTGAGCTCAAATCAAGTTATTAAGTTAGATCCATGTCCAAGGAACCTATATCTAAAATTTCAAGTGTTTAGACCCAAAATTGGAGTAGTTTGGTAAAATTCTAAAAGGTCAAATCGTTGAACTTTGACCCCTTAACAGCCAAATTTCTGGCCGAAAACAGATCACAAAGATTTTCCCAAATCTCAGTACCCTGTATATCAAAATTTGAGTCTGTAGACTTAAAATTGACAGAGTTATTGCATAGGGAAATACACACACAGACAGACACATTCATTTTTCTAGATAAGATAATATTTAGTCAAATGAAAACAAATGTCTGAAGATTTTAGTTCAGCTATTCATGGGGGAGTGAAATGGATTGGGATAAAAAGGAGGGTTAATGATCATAGAGTACTTATATGGACATATTTTTGCATAATAATTAGCATAATTTTTGACAATATTTTGCAGCAATTGACAAAATTTTCCACAGCAATTGATATGATTTTCCCGCAGCATATTATTTTCACATTAATTGAAATAATATTTTCACATTAATTGGAATAATATTTTCACATTAATTGAAATAATATTTTCACATTAATTGGAATAATATTTTCACATTAATTGGAATAATATTTTCACATTAATTGGAATAATATTTTCACATTAATTGGAATAATATTTTCACATTAATTGAAATAATATTTTGACATTAATTGAAATAATATTTTGACATTAATTGAAATAATATTTTCACATTAATTGAAATAATATTTTCACATTAATTGGAATAATATTTTCACATTAATTGGAATAGTATTTTCACATTAATTGAAATAATATTTTCACATTAATTGGAATAATATTTTCACATTAATTGGAATAATATTTTCACATTAATTGGAATATTATTTTCACATTAATTGGAATAATATTTTCACATTAATTGAAATAATATTTTCACATTAATTGGAATAATATTTTCACATTAATTGGAATAATATTTTCACATTAATTGGAATAATATTTTCACATTAATTGGAATAATATTTTCACATTAATTGGAATAATATTTTCACATTAATTGGAATAATATTTTCACATTAATTGGAATAATATTTTCACATTAATTGGAATAATATTTTCACATTAATTGAAATAATATTTTCACATTAATTGGAATAATATTTTCACATTAATTGGAATAATATTTTCACATTAATTGAAATAATATTTTCACATTAATTGGAATAATATTTTCACATTAATTGGAATAATATTTTCACATTAATTGGAATAATATTTTCACATAAATTGGAATAATCTTTTCACATTAATTGGAATAATATTTTCACATTAATTGGAATAATATTTTCACATTAATTGGAATAATATTTTCACATTAATTGGAATAATATTTTCACATTAATTGGAATAATATTTTCACATAAATTGGAATATTATTTTCACATTAATTGGAATAATATTTTCACATTAATTGGAATAATATTTTCACATTAATTGGAATAATATTTTCACATTAATTGGAATAATATTTTCACATTAATTGGAATAATATTTTCACATAAATTTTCACATTAACATAATATTTTCACGCCAACTGGCATATTTTCATGTCGAGTGACAATTTTTTCATGTCAATTTACATAAAATTTTTAGCTTTTTTCTTGGATATTTTATTCAGATTGCCAACTTAGTTGTTGTCAATATTGACAAAGGAACTGTCAGCATCAACAAACCTAAACCTGAAGATGCTTTTATGTCTGGCATCTTTACTACAGACATTCCCAAGATGCCTCAGGAACCAGTCAAACTTTTGGCTGAAGTTTACGAGAAAATAAAGTTCAGTTTTGACCTTATTGAAACTGAAAGGTAAGAAAAAAAAAACTGAATTATCAACTTTAAATTTGATCAAATTGACTCTAATACTTCATTTACAAAATTATTATCTGATTCATAAATTTTGTTTTTGTTTGTGTTGTTTTTCTTGCATCTGAGGTCAAAGGCTGGGATGGTCTTTTGTTCTCATTTTTGTTTGTTTTGGAAACCCTGATCCAATTATTGAACACGCACGTGTTTCTCTTTCTAGATATTTTGATATTTTTAGTTAAGACTGATTGAATTTTTTTAGGAACAAAACTTGTTTTTTTTTTTTTGTGCTGCAACCTCTATACTTCAGAGACACAGAACTTACAACTTATTTTTAATATTCACAAATTTTTATAAATAAAACAGATGTATGTATGAATGTGTCTCTGTGTGTCTATATTTAACCTATAAACTCTTAAACTACTGGTCACATAACACCGAAATTAATAGGAAATAGTAATCATACACCAAGGATGGTTTAGAATGAGTAAATTCTTTGTTTGGATGGATGATTACCACGTGCAGAAATATGTCGGCAAGTTGAAATGCATCCACAAATTCATTCATAGCTTGTAGTTGTTTAACTGCTAAATCTTTCTTATCTATCTGTCGATTGTTCAAATGGTAGAGAATGCAGCTGGAGTGCTAAATGATATGGTTTAAATTCTAGCTGATGGCACTCAAGTCATTTTTTTTTTTTTTTTTAACTTTTGAAATCAGTACTATATATTAGGTACAATATAATATTCAATAGCTTTGTAATAATAGATACAAAATTTTCATAAATTCAAATATATTTAAGCAGTTCTAATGAAACTGATATTATTGAATGCTGGGCATAGTTTTAAGCAAAGTTAGTTGGTTATAGTCAGCTAACATACTTCTTAACTTCTGGCGGGTCTGGTACCGAAAGTGGTGACAAGGCAGATCAGTTTCTTTGCTTTTTTTCTTTCACGCCTTTTTTTTCTTTTTTAAATTTTTCCGATGTTTTTATATTTACATTAAGATATTTATTATATAAATTCAAAAAAACTTTTATTTTTAAAATTAAAAATTTCATATAAAATTAAAAAATCTATTTTTGTAATTTCTTATAAAAATCTATTTTTGTAATTTCTTATAAAATTTAAAAAAAAAAGTAAAAACTTATTTTTTAATTTTGTTATTAAAAGCACAAATAAATACTAATTGTGTTATTTTAATCTATACAATTAAAATGTTTTTTGTATATTTTCAAGAGTATCCTTTTCTTATATTTTATTTCAATAAATCGCTTCACAATAGAAATACTGATGAACAATAAAAATGAGGAAACTGATTTGCCTTGTCACCGCTTCTGATAGTGCTATGCTGGAAGTTAAAAAGTATGTTAGCTGACTCTGACCCATATATTTAATGAAAACTGCTTTTAAAATATAAGTTTATTTTAAAATTAATAAGTATAGAAAAATTCAATGAAAGTCTGATCATTAGTTGATTTTTGAAAGATTTTTTAAACGTGTGTATTTACGCTTTCAAAATGATCACTAAATAGGAGCCTTGTTTCAAAATGATCACTAAATAGGAGCCTTGCTTCAAAATGATCACTAAATAGGAGCCTTGCTTCAAAATGATCACTAAATAGGAGCCTTGTTTCAAAATGATCACTACATAGGAGCCTTGTTTCAAAATGATCACTAAATAGGAGCCTTGTTTCAAAATGATCACTACATAGGAGCCTTGTTTCAAAATGATCACTACATAGGAGCCTTGTTTCAAAATGATCACTAAATAGGAGCCTTGTTTCAAAATGATCACTAAATAGGAGCCTTGTTTCAAAATGATTACTAAATAGGAGCCTTGCTTCAAAATGATCACTAAATAGGAGCCTTGCTTCAAAATGATCACTAAATAGGAGCCTTGTTTCAAAATGATCACTAAATAGGAGCCTTGCTTCAAAATGATCACTAAATAGGAGCCTTGTTTCAAAATGATCACTACATAGGAGCCTTGTTTCAAAATGATCACTAAATAGGAGCCTTGTTTCAAAATGATCACTACATAGGAGCCTTGTTTCAAAATGATCACTAAATAGGAGCCTTGTTTCAAAATGATCACTAAATAGGAGCCTTGTTTCAAAATGATCACTAAATAGGAGCCTTGTTTCAAAATGATCACTAAATAGGAGCCTTGTTTCAAAATGATCACTAAATAGGAGCCTTGTTTCAAAATGATCACTAAATAGGAGCCTTGTTTCAAAATGATCACTAAATAGGAGCCTTGTTTCAAAATGATCACTAAATAGGAGCCTTGTTTCAAAATGATCACTAAATAGGAGCCTTGTTTCAAAATGATCACTAAATAGGAGCCTTGTTTCAAAATGATCACTAAATAGGAGCCTTGTTTCAAAATGATCACTACATAGGAGCCTTGTTTCAAAATGATCACTAAATAGGAGCCTTGTTTCAAAATGATCACTACATAGGAGCCTTGTTTCAAAATGATCACTAAATAGGAGCCTTGCTTCAAAATGATCACTAAATAGGAGCCTTGTTTCAAAATGATCACGACATAGGAGCCTTGTTTCAAAATGATCACTAAATAGGAGCCTTGTTTCAAAATGATCACTACATAGGAGCCTTGTTTCAAAATGATCACTACATAGGAGCCTTGTTTCAAAATGATCACTAAATAGGAGCCTTGTTTCAAAATGATCACTAAATAGGAGCCTTGTTTCAAAATGATCACTAAATAGGAGCCTTGTTTCAAAATGATTACTAAATAGGAGCCTTGCTTCAAAATGATCACTAAATAGGAGCCTTGCTTCAAAATGATCACTAAATAGGAGCCTTGTTTCAAAATGATCACTAAATAGGAGCCTTGCTTCAAAATGATCACTAAATAGGAGCCTTGTTTCAAAATGATCACTACATAGGAGCCTTGTTTCAAAATGATCACTAAATAGGAGCCTTGTTTCAAAATGATCACTACATAGGAGCCTTGTTTCAAAATGATCACTAAATAGGAGCCTTGTTTCAAAATGATCACTAAATAGGAGCCTTGTTTCAAAATGATCACTAAATAGGAGCCTTGTTTCAAAATGATCACTAAATAGGAGCCTTGTTTCAAAATGATCACTAAATAGGAGCCTTGTTTCAAAATGATCACTAAATAGGAGCCTTGTTTCAAAATGATCACTAAATAGGAGCCTTGTTTCAAAATGATCACTAAATAGGAGCCTTGTTTCAAAATGATCACTAAATAGGAGCCTTGTTTCAAAATGATCACTAAATAGGAGCCTTGTTTCAAAATGATCACTAAATAGGAGCCTTGTTTCAAAATGATCACTAAATAGGAGCCTTGTTTCAAAATGATCACTAAATAGGAGCCTTGTTTCAAAATGATCACTAAATAGGAGCCTTGTTTCAAAATGATCACTAAATAGGAGCCTTGTTTCAAAATGATCACTAAATAGGAGCCTTGTTTCAAAATGATCACTAAATAGGAGCCTTGTTTCAAAATGATCACTAAATAGGAGCCTTGTTTCAAAATGATCACTAAATAGGAGCCTTGTTTCAAAATGATCACTAAATAGGAGCCTTGTTTCAAAATGATCACTAAATAGGAGCCTTGTTTCAAAATGATCACTAAATAGGAGCCTTGTTTCAAAATGATCACTAAATAGGAGCCTTGTTTCAAAATGATCACTAAATAGGAGCCTTGTTTCAAAATGATCACTAAATAGGAGCCTTGTTTCAAAATGATTGTACGAGCCTTTTTCAAGTCTCACACAAAACACACATTCATATTTCAAGCTGTCATATACATACGCGCACACGTCCACACATGTACACATATTCACGTTCGCGTACATACACTCACATTCACGTATATATACACACACGCTTACGTATACACATATACTCACACACGCGAACACGAACACAGCACATGGACGACGTCACTTCCGCTTTCTAGGGAAATACACATGCGCAAAAGACACTCCAGAAGCGAGTATAAAACATGGAGACAAGCTATTTCTAATCCTCTTTTTAGGACCAACTCTCAACTAGAGAGGTTGGGCGAACAAGCCGCCGCCGTTTCGGCGCGCGCACCTCACGCCCACTTCCTACTATGTATGGGGCACGAGCTGATGACTGTATGTATACATTCTCCCTCTTTCTCTCCCCATCTACTACTGGCCACTAAGAACACCTTCGCGTAGCTGACTACTAACTGATGACAACTCTAATATCCTCTTCCTTGCCTACACGCTGGATTCTCATTTCCACTAAAACACTCACTTCAATTCCACGCGCGAACAAACAATAATGACCCAAACTTGAGATGAAAACACATTTCCTTTTCTTGCTACAACACCAGTCCTGCAACGGACATTGGTTACATACGCGCGGACATGTTATAACTAAAATGTTCATTTCTTTCAACAGCAAATAAACAACGTTTATCTTATCCATTACTTGAGTCTTTGTTTCCTTCAATTCCCATTCGTTTCATTATTCTTTTGTAACGGGATTGGGGTATTTATATATCCTAGTCCCCTACATGATCACTAAATAGGAGCCTTGTTTCAAAATGATCACTAAATAGGAGCCTTGTTTCAAAATGATCACTAAATAGGAGCCTTGCTTCAAAATGATCACTAAATAGGAGCCTTGTTTCAAAATGATCACTAAATAGGAGCCTTGTTTCAAAATGATCACCAAATAGGAGCCTTGTTTCAAAATGATCAATACATAGGCGCGTTGTTTTAAGGCGTTGTAATGTAAACACGATTTTAGTCTCAAATGTGCCATTTTCTAATAGAATTTTCAAGTTAAATTCAATTTTTATCTTTTGTTTATTAAATTCGTTATCAGAGTGAAATTCGAAAATTGAAATATTAAATTTAAAGTAAAACCGATGGTATCTTCTTAATTGTCATATCACAGTAATGAACATATCCAAAAATTATGAAAAACGATTAAGTAGAAAATTAATTATTAATGAAAAAAGTTTTCAAAGACAATTAGTGAAAATTGAGTTTTGCAAAAAAGAAGCAGGAGAGTTCTAATTGTTACAAAATGAAGGTAAATATTTTCTGAAAACTGAAAATCGGTAAGAAACATTAATTTTAAGCTTTTAACTTTTTTTTTCTTTTCAGTCCAATGTATTTCAATCATAAAGAGGAAGTCCAATTTCGCACACAGAAAATCTCATCTTTCAATAAACGAATGCAGTACGCGTTTGTTGAACTGATGGTTAATTTATTCAGGTGAACATGTTTTTGTCTTCTGTAATTTTGTGAAAAGCTGCAACTTTACTATAGTGTCTTCGAAAAAGTGCATTTAAAAAAAGAAAAAAATTATGTACTTACTTGTCAGGGCAAATAAATTCCAAAAATTATGAAAAATGGTCCAACAGAAAAATAATTATAGGTAAAAACAGAATTTTTCAAAGTTGTGATATTTCACTGTAAATTAACCTTTTAGAAGAAATCAAGGGGAGATAACTGCATTCTATCGTTTAAGTTGCTTTGCGCAGAATCCAATGACACTATCTTTCAGGTCGGTCATCTTGCTTTTTATCGATATACTGCACTAGCACATCTTCTACTGGACCATTTTTTTTCTTAATTTTTGGAATTTATACTAATTTCGACATTACACGTAAGTATGTAATGTTTATCCTTGAAATGCCTTTGTTCGAAAAATACACAATAGGGTCAGACAACACACTAAAGTAAAGTTGCGCCCATTTTTCTACCATCATTAATCTTAAAGTTGCTGCTTGAAAGGAGACATTTTTCTACCATCAGCCTCGATTCTGATTGGCCCATTATTGTGACATGGTTTTCATAATGAATTTGCATCAGTCAGTTCGGCTTTGACATTTCCTATAACCTTGATCTAAAAGCCTCTCCTACTTGACAATAAATTTGAAGAAAACACTGTCAACTTTTAGTTTTTAGAAGGAGATCCTTTCGAAGATGCGATTTTCCACTGGAAATTTACCCTTTAATCCAGTGGTTCCCAACCTTTTTTACATGGTGGCATACTATCGAGTTCTTTTAATTTTATTCTGTATTTGCATCAACTGTATCCATTTCCACCATCTTTTTTAGGGGGAGCGCAATTGTAAGAGATTGCCTTCGATTTAATGATTTTGTAAATTAAGATCAAGACTATCTTTACATCATCAACGCTCTGATCCCCATCTGGGGAGGCTTCATGTTTTGACAAGCTTCTGGGCTTGACCTTTACTCCTGATCTGAAATGGAACACATACATCAAATCCGTTGCCAAGGTCGCTGGAAAAATGGTGGGATCCTTCTATCGATCCAGTAGATATCTTACTACTGATGCAATTCTCTACTTATATAAGAGCCAAGTACGTCCAAGGATGGAATACTGTTGCCACATCTGGGCAGAAGCTGCTAGAAAGGACTTATCTTGCTTTGATAGAGTTCAAAATAGACTTTGTAACCTCGTAGGGGATGCCCTTTTCTCTTCCCTGCAACATCTTTCTCACAGAAGAGATGTTGCGGGTTTGTCTCTGCTTTATCGTTATTTTCATGGCAAGTGCTCGACTGAGCTCCAATCTATGGTCTCCCCTCGCCAGACTTTCACGAAATACACTCATCTAGCTGAAAACACTATCAATAATTTCCCTCACTCTTTATCCGTGCCTAAACTTAAACGTAGATTCCATGAACAAAGTTTCTTTCTTAGAACTGCATGCCTCTGGAACTGTCTTCCATTTGCCTGCTTTCCAGCTGACTACAATATGGCTGTCTTCAAGTCCAATGTATACAAGTTCTTGATGAGCCGTTCCACTTAAGTTAAAAAATTTACCGAATTTCCATTACTAACAATTATTATATTGGCCAATTGACTACTGTACACGTTTTAAGCCTTATCCTCGAGTGGCTTCTGGGCCTTGATAAGCGGTGATGCCTATGTAAAAAAAAAAAAAAAAAAAAAAGACAACATTGTCGTCACTAAATTATTTATAGTTTTATAAGAATTTTGTTCAGTTCCGAATTTACTGACCAAACGATTGTTAAATTTGACAGTGCTTATTTAGAATTACACCTAGAAAAAATTTTTTAAAAACAGACAAATCCATATAATGTTGTCATGGAATGAAGATCTTATATTTCAAAAATGCCCAAATCCCTTAATCACGGCATAAGTTTACTCCAAGAAAACAACTTCTGTATAAGCATAAATTCTGGTGTAACTTTTTCATAGTGTGTCTTTGAAAAAATGCATTGCAGAGAAAAACATAATTAATTACTTACGTGTCATCATGAAATAAGCAACAAATTACAAAAATTACAAAAAATGGTCCAGTAGAAAAATAACTTTAAGTAAAAACAGAATTTTTCTAAATTGCGATTTTTCACTGTAAATTAACCCTTGAGAAAAGTGACATGGCGGCACACTATTGAGCTATTTAAATTTTTGCAGCACACCTACCACAAAAGGTGAATATTTTCTACCCATAAAACCTTTCTGCAATAAATAATAAAAAAAAAAAATAAACGAATGATGGCCTTGTAGAGGTACAGGATACTCTCAGGCATAAGTAGTTTTCTAGCATGATAGAGGGAACCCACCTTCTTTGCAGCAGCCTTTGCAATGTCCTCAATGTATTTGCTCCAGTTCATATTTTGATGCTTGCTGGATTCTCTCTGGCTATCATTCCTAAAAGAAGCTAAAGAAAGGCTCCTTAGGGAACAAATAAAATCAATGTGTCCTGCAAGCTGATTGGTTAAGGAAGTTCCTTGGGAAACAGATGGAATCAATGTGTCCTGCAAGCTGATTGGCTATTGTGTGGCTAAATTGCTTAGCATGGACATTGATTCACAAGAGAAAAATAAATCTGTTTTATTTGTGAGTTCTACAGGTGCATCTTTCACAAATTTCACCTTCTTAGCTTAGACAGAGCCCCCCCCCCCCTCCCCGGTCTCCAATCTAATTGGTCTCGCACTATCTGCCAAGCTCCATGCTCTGTCCCATCGCCGCAATGTCAAATCCCTGTGCCTGTTTTTCAAATACTTTAATGGAATATACTCTGAACTCATAGCACTTGTGCCTTTTCGGCATACATACTCCCAAGTAACCCATCAAGCAGCAAAATCGCACCCCTTCACTGTTGAAGTCCCTAGATACTGGAAAGCCTTTTACTATAATAGTTTCTTTCATGGACTACTTTCCTTTTTTCTTGACTGTACTAACATCAAGAAATTTAAATGTAATGCGAACGGACGTCTTGCAGCTCAACTCCTCACATAGTACCCCTGTAAACATAATTGCAAATGGTAGTTGCTTACGTTAAAGTGGCAATCTACCTTGTTTAAAAAATAAAAATAAATGTATATCTTGGGCATTCAAATTGTGTATTAAAACAATTTTGTATTGGGACGATTAGTTGGAATTGGAATCTAGAATTGAGAAAATCGGAACTTGTTAAGGTATCGGAATCAGAGAAAAATATGCTTACTATCCAATGCCAAAAACGATTCTTGTAATTGTTTATTATTTGATTTGTTTTCGTTTGAAACCTAATTTTATTATCATTTATTAAAAATAAAATGGTAAATGTTTATTGGTTTTAAGCTACAAACAAGATTAAAATGTATAGATCACCTACACAAGTATATTTTTACGTTCACAAAGATATATCACATGCGTTTTTATGGTAATCTAAAGAAAAACAACTCTATAAGTAAATATTTTGGATTCTTCGGACAACTGTTCTCATCTTGAGTGTCATTTTCACAACTTTTCAGTCATATAAATCGTAATATCTCACAGTTAACAACGAAGCTCGCCTGTCTATTTAATTTGCTCGATTTCGGGAAGATAAATATTCAACATTTGTCGCTCGCCACATGTGGGTTAGTCGTTTTCCTATAACATCTTGGGGAAATACTATCCCGCAGTCAAACTTGACCTCATTAACTCATTTATCATTGTATCTTTTAAAGGTATTGGTATCGGAATCGGTATCGGAATTGGAGAAAATTTTGCCTAAAAACGATTCGTGTAATTGTTATTTGGTTTGTTTTTGTTTAAAACTTAATTTTTCATTAAAGATAAAATCATAAATGTTTATTGATTTTTAAGCTACAAACAAAAGTAAAATCAATAGATCATCCACACAAGTGTATTTTTAAGTTCATGCGTTTTTACAGCAATCTAAAGAAAAAATAACTGTATCGCTAAATATTCAGAGATTTTAAAACATTTGGAATCAGTAATTGTATCGGAATCTGGAAAAAACTTTTGAATCGTCCTATCACTAATTAAAACCTTCCTTTATATTTCTAGAGATGTTGCTCCAGAATGCAAGAGTGATCTGAAATGCTTCAAGCAATATAATTTTCTAGAAAAGCAACTTCCTGTAAACATCCCATTTTACACCGAGGTAAGTTCAAGGTTTTTGTAACTTTTCCCCACTCTTTATCTGTGCCTAAACCAAAACGTAGATTCCATGAACAAAGCTTCTTTCTTAGAACCGCACGCCTGTGGAATTCTGTTCCGTCAGCGTGCTTCCCACCTGACTACAACCTGGATGTCTTCAAGTCCAACGTAAAAAAATTCCTGATGATCCGCCCCCTTAAGTAGACATTTTTATTAAACCCCCACACTAATGTACTGTACATACAATAACCTTTATCCCTTCCAGGCCTTGATAAGAGGTGATCACCTTGTAAAAAAAAAAAAAAACATATTCCGGGAACCAACACATTGTTTGTTCAGTCGCAAAGGAGACAAAGAATAGAAAAGAACCTCAACTTGTTTTTATTGTTGTGCAACGAAATTTATTTCCTCATTGTTACAACAGACATGAGCATTTTCTCGAGCGTCATTCACGTCTCTCACGTGATCGCAAACGTACTTCTCGTCTCACGTGATCGCAAACGTACTTCTCGTCTCTCACGTGAACTCCTTTTTAAAGTCTTTATTTTTCCCTATCAGTGACGTCAGATCACATGCATTTGCATGCATGCAATGTTACATTTTCAGAGATATTATAGAAAGCGTAGTTCAAAACTTGGTAATATTAACCTTGGAAAAGGCGTGAATATGAAAACCAATACTATTTCCTTTAGAAACACATCAGGTTGTAATTTTTGTGATCACGAGATGAGGAGGCTGATAATCATGAAAATGTGACGAAATCAGTTTGAAAATCTTCTGACGAAAAAAAAATCAATGTCTTGAGACATTTCATTATTGCATTACCTCCCCTGTTTTCTAGATGGTGATAGATGATTGGGAGTCCCCGACGAAACCTCTGCCAACAGATATTTTGACTGAAGAAATTTATCATATTCTTAGATAAATTATTATTGGTTCACAAGGATCTTTCACACAGGTCATAAAGGATCTCTCCTTGAGAACAACCTGTGGTGTTCCCTGGAAGCTGATTGACAACAAGTCTCCCCAGTTTTCCAGTGCTCTCCACCTCTTCTGAAAGCATTCACAAATAAGTTTGTATTATTGCAACAGCCGCTTTCCATTGATTTCTCGTTAGCAGCTGCCATTGGCCTTCACTAGAATTTGAGTGGCAATAAGCCTCCCCAAGGTCCCAGTTTTCTTTGCACTTGTCCAGTGGAGGTCTGGTTAGTGCTCTCTCCTCGGTCTCTCCATATTATTATTAATAGTAGTAGTAGTATTTGTATTATTATAAATAGTTTGGATAACAATGATATTTTTCTGAAAAACAAAAAATGTTTATTTACTTTTAAAAATGTTTCACAGTTAGCTATCATGGAAAATACAACCCTAACTTTCATATTGCATTCCCCAAACGCATTCTTCCGGCATTTCAAAATAATACCACAGGCAACAACATGCAGACTCTTTACTGTTTTTTTTACATGGCGAGGGGGGGGGGGGGAAATGTATAAGATGGTGTACAGCGCCGAAATATTAATTTGAAACAAATGTTTTCATAATATTGTGTTGTAATTTGGCTTTCAAATGTATTTCATATGCATTTTTATGTTAAAATTCAATCTTCAATCATGGCAAACACCACCCTGACATTTATTCTTACATTTTTTTTTGTGTATTGTGTTTTAGGTGTCGAAAACAATGCTATTCCGCTTGTTTCTAGACAATATTCTTTCGAAAAAGACTTCGTTTTGGTCGGAACTGGAATTGAAAACTCGGACATTATCAAGAAAGACTGGCTCCATTCGAAATTCGTTTGTATCCAAGTAAGATTTATTAGTTTTACTTATGTTACTGACTAATGTATACAACCTTCATCAAATTATGCTTCATCAGTGTTCTCATTAACCTAATATATAAACGGCTATGTGTCTGTCTTCATATTTTTAAACTCTATCTCCTCTGAAACTAAAAGTCGCAGAGCAGTGCTAGGGACCTCAAATGATTGGATTTTTTATGGGTCATTCTGTCTTTAGCTGGTTAAAATTGTTTTTAAGGGGTCAAAATTGAAAAAATCGTTAAATATTTTGTACGTTCGATTTTAGCTGATGGTACCGAAATACTTTTTTTTTACTTTTGAAATCACGACTATAATCTGGACAAATTAAAATATCATATTTAAGCATATTTTACGCCCTGGCAAAGTCCCCTCCCCCTTGCTAGTATTCATATGAAATCGTAGAATTAATGAATCTTGCTTTCCTGACTGCTGGAAAACTGCTTCTGTGGTACCAGTTTTCAAGAATTCTGACGAAAGAACTGACCCATTAAATTATTGCCCCAGTAGCCTCCTCCTGCTTTTCACCAAAATATTTGAGTCTATAATTAATCAAGCTCTAGTCCATCACCTTACAGCTGCTAAACTTCTGACCGACCATCAATATGGATTTAGACAAGCCCGTCCCACAGCAGTATCTGAACTGTAATCTCTGAACGTTCACTGGACAAAACAGGGGAGGGTAGAGCGGTAGCCCTCGATATATCTAAGGCTTTTGACAGGGTATGGCATGGTGGTCTTCTAAGGAAAATCAGATCATACGGTGGTATCACTGGAAGAATACATAACATAGTTAAATCCTTCCTAAGTAAGAGAAAAATCCAGGTTGTCATTGACGGTCGTACATCTAAACAATATAATATTAATGCAAGAGTACCTCAGGGGTCTATCCTTGGACCTTTATTATTCCTGATATTCATAAATTACCTCCCTGACAAAATTGTCTGAGATGGGTATATATGCTGATGACACCACGCTCTATAACAGACATGACAGGAAAACAAATGAACACATATCTAAAGAAATGGCAGAAACACTAGAGGAAGACCTCCAATTGATAGTGAAATGGGGACAAAAATAGATGGTCACCTTCAATGCCGTCAAGACTAAGCTTGTTTCCTTCAATAATTACAAGAAACCTTCTCTATCACCAATAGCACTGGCCAAAAACACATTACCTGAAAGTACTTCTTTTAAACTCCTCAGCCTAACATTCATAGGGAACATGAATTGGAACAGATACATTGAGAGCATTGCCAAGGCTGCTGCAAAGAAGGTAGGTTCTCTCTACCATGCTAGAAAGCTACTTAAGCCTGAAAGTATTCTGTATCTCTAATGCCAGCATTCACCCATGTATGGAGTATTGTTGTTACATTTGAGCAGGTGCATCTGCTACTAGTTTCTCACTCCTGTTGCCAACCTGATAGGTCCTCAACTGTCATCTAAGCTTCAGTCAGTCCCATCGATTAAATGTTGCATCCCTCTGCCTGTTCTACAAGTAGTTTAATGGTGAATGCTTTGACAAACTACAAACACTTGTGCCCCCTCGACATAGATACCCCCCGACAAACCCGACACGCAGCTAAATCTCACCCGACCCAGTAGAGATCTTTAGGTGTAAGAAAGCCTTCTACTCCAATAGTTTCTTCCCCAGAACTGCTAGACTTTGGAACTTCCTTCCAGGATTCTGCTTTCCAAACTGTACTGACATGCAGAAGTTCAAGTGTAATGTGAACAGACATCTTGCCATTCATCTCCCTTCATAATACCCCTGCAACATGCCCTCGATAGTAGCCCCCTACTTCAAAGTGGCACTGTGCCTTGTTTGGGGTGAAAATTGAATAAAAAAAATAAATAAAAAATTACGTCAGTAATTTAATTTTTCTTACGTTATCATTTTTGATGACCTAAAAAAAAACACTGGTACTTCTGTATTTACCAACCCTGCAGTTTTCAGGTTTCTTGGGTGTGCTCGGCCACTGACGGAAATAACTGGAAGTGGCCGATCGGGAAACGTAAATCGCTATGAGAAAATTATGATGATAAACTGGAAAATTATGGAAATACAAGAAATGAAATTACAAACACGTATCTAACCCAACCCTAACCTGTGGAATTAAAATTAATTTTTTTATTTCTTCCAATTTATAAAAAGTAGTCTTCATCGATTCATATTAGCTAAAAACAGACAGTGTCTTGATTAAAAATTGAAGAACACTTGGGCGACCATTTTTCGGTTATTTTTGTCAGCTACTAAGCAAGCCCGAGGCAATGTCGTGGAAATCACGGATTGGTAAATGCAGAAGCACCAAAATACCTACCATTCACTTTTTAGCAAAGGGTTTTTTTCTGTAGCCATTTTAGACGGTGAGTGTTGTCTGACTTGCTATTTGCTTAACAGCGTCATTAAGTAAATGTTCTACTTCCAATTTGCTTTTGTTAAAATCTTTATTATTCTAGCATATTTACACATTTCAAACATGTTTTTTCTTTCATATTACATGCGCAATGTTAAGTAGATTTTAAATCAAAGTAGCTTCCCATTTTTTTAAAATTTATTTATTTATTTATTTATTTATTTTTTTTTTTTACTAGTCACCATTTATCAAGGCCCAGAAGCTACTCGGGGATAAAGGTTATTGCGTGTACAGTAATCAACGGGATAATATTGTAGTAATCGTTAGTAATGGAGATTTGATAAAGTGTCTTACTTAAGGTATGTTGGACTTGAAGACATCCAAGTCAGGTGGGAAACAGGCAAACGGAACAGAGTTCCACAGGCGTGCATTTCTAAGAAAGAAACTTAGAATTCATCTTTCATTTAATAATGTTTAAAGAAAAACAACATATGAGGTGCCTTCAATAAGTTTCCAGACTTTTCCGTATTGGCATTTTTATGGATAGTACACACATGAAACTCTAGTCACCTTTGGAGTAACCTCCTCCGGCTACAATGCACTTGTTGTGCCGTTCCAACAACTTCTAGAAGTTTCTATGGAAGTCCTCTTGTGTGAGTGTGTCAATGACCCTTGTCTCATAACTATAGCCTCTTAGGTTTTCCTTGAGCTTAGGGAATAGCCAAAAGTCACAAGTAGCAAGGTCTGGACTATAGGGAGGGTGAGGAATTATCTTGGTCAAATAGTCTGTTATCTTCCCTTAGGACAAACTTTGCTCAAATCTTCCACATTTTCAGTTCCTCACGGATAATTTTGTATACAGTTCCCACACTGACATCAAACTGTGCACTTATTGTTTATATAGACATATGATGGTCTTTATCCATGAAATTCTTTATTTGGCCAATCAACTCTGGTGTTCTGACTTCTTTACTCCTCCCACACATCTATCATCCCTCACAGACTCCTTGACTTTCTTGAATCTCTTATGTCACTCAAAAACTGATGTTTGATTGCATGCAAGATGGTCCAAAAACAGTCTGAAGCATTCTATACGTTTGTGTCATTTTTTTCCAAGTTTAAAACAGAATTTTACTGTATATCGTTTTTCTAAAGTGTCCTCACGTCCAGACTGCATTTTTGAAATTCACCAACTGTAACAATCGGGTTTTAGTAGGGTGTATTCCAATACTTGCTATATCTGTTCATTTGAACTTGAAATCATAAAAATTGGTCAGTCGTCTCATAAGATGTATAGCAATAGCATACTGAATTTTCAAGATTTTATGACAATTTTAAATTTCTGTACAAAAAAGTCTGGAAACTTATTGAAGGCTCCTCGTAAAACCATTTTTTACATACAAAAATTTTTTATTACGTTTTGTTTATACCTTCAAATGCAAAATTTGCCGAATTTCCAACAACATCTAATTTTTTTTGTTGGTGTTACATTACACTTAATTTATGCTAACATCAGTCACGTGACTTTGCATGAGTTTGATACCCCAGTTTTTATCCAAAACTCCATGATTATGCTTTAAAAAAAAAAAAAAATAGTTTTGATTCTTCTTTGTTATTGTAGCAATATTTGAACATTTGAAATATTGAATTTTAAGTGAAACCAATGACATCTACTGAATTGTTCTGTTGCAGTAACAAACATATCCAAAAATTATGAAAAACAAACAAAAAAAATTCATTAAAACTAGTTTTCGCGGACAATTAGCAAAAATTGAGTTTTACAATAATAAAAAAAAAAAAGAAGCCGGAGAGTTCTAATTGTAACAAAAGGGAGGTAAATATTTGTCTGAAAACTGAAAATCTTTGACCAATTTAGTAAAACTCAATTTTTGCTAATTGCCTTCAAAAACTGTTTCCATTAATAATTAATTTTCTACCTTAGTGGTATTTTTGTAATTTTTGGATATTTTCATTACTGTGACTTGATAATTCGGTAGATAATCATTGGTTTCAATGCTTAGATTTTTTGAATTTCGCTACAATATAACGAAAAAGAATTAAAGTTTTTTTTTTACAAAAAATACCCCTTGTTGGTGTGTGTGTATTTTTTCTGACTTTTAAATTAAATGCAGTTTTTTCGATTTGTCTTTCAAGCAATATGGCCATCACCAAACAGGGATTGGTATCCACATCTATCGTGGAAACATTACCCAATGAATACGAATTCCTGGTTCCGTCCATCAACAACTCTGCTTCCTGTAATCGGTACCTCAAAGAATGTGCTAAACTCTGCACAGAAAAACTCCAAGTGAGTTACTTGTTTAATCTTAACAAAGTCTTTAAATGTGTTTGCGATTAAAATTGACGAACGCTCCTGAATTTCTTAGATGAGGGTTCATTATTCGTATGATTGGATTCATCAGACTACTGCTTGCCCCTTGAGTGTCATTTTCACAATGTTTCAGTCGATATAACCTCCGACCTTCTTCAGATGTATCTTGTCGAACTCTGGGAATGTTTCTGTTGAACTTGGGAATTTGGACAGAATTTCGAACCAAACCCTAACCTCTTCTTCACTTCACAGAGGTAGCATGCTCTTGTTCTGTCAACCATGACGGAATAGAATTACTTGATATCCACTCATGGCTGATGAAACGAGAACATGCTACTCCCATGAAGTAAATAAAGAGTTCTGCTCGAAATTCCGTCCGAATTCGCAAGTTCGACAGAAATATTTCTGAGTTTGACAAGATACACCTTGTTACGAAGTTGAGTGCAAGATCTCATTTCGATTTATGAAGCTTTCTCGTAAAGAAAACAACAAATTAGCAGGAGCAGCAGATAAATCATTGAATTAGAAGAAACAGCCCCAACCGTGACAAATAATAGCAGCAGCAGCAAACAGCTACAAACAACAGTATTTACAAATTTTTACAAAATACTCAACTCTGATTGGTTAATTTCCAACAGTTTGATTTGCTGTCAAAATCCAACTTTGACCAATCAGAAGAGACTTGCCACGAGAGCTGGGCACCTGCTAAATTTATATTTAAATAGAGAGAAGCAAAGCTAATAGTAGACCACTGGCTCGATAGAGCCCGACGTACGCCACACTGACTTCTGTCAGTTCAAAACCCAACTCCAAGACAAGGGAGAGCAACCAACTTTGACCCTGGCAAGTTTTGGCCACGGGTCTCGACAATAACACCAAGAGATGGGATGTACTACAAACTTCACCGATCAACAACCGGTCAATTCTGACTTCCTTACCAGACTACTGGTCAAATCCTCAGCCTCTTTCGCATGTGCTATATAGAACACAAGGAATTTCTGTGGATTGGCAATTTCAAGGATCAACAAATCCTTGAAGATTAATGCTACTGGTAATGCTGTTACTACCAAGCTAGTGAATGCTGTATATCTATTGCTAATCCCAAAACAGATTTTCAAAGACGCTGCTACTAGTAATACTGCTACTACCAAGCTAGTGACTGCTGTATATCTATTGCTAATCCCAAAACAGATTTTCAAAGACGCTGCTACTAGTAATACTGCTACTACCAAGCTAGTGACTGCTGTATATCTATTGCTAATCCCAAAACATATCTTCGAAGATACTACTACTAGTAATGCTACTACGATCAAACCAGTGACAGTGGTATATTTACCGCTAATCCCAAAACAAACCATCGAAGGTGCTACTACTAGTAATACTCCTACTACCTACACCAGAGACCTGACAGCTTGCCCAAGGGGAGTGAAGGCTGCTGATAATGTTTCGACATCGCTGACTGGCAAATGACAAATCTCGACCACGTTTAGGACCAGCCGTGAAGCATAACTGAATAACCGCCCCATCTAAACGTGAGAAGAACAACATTTCCATAACAAGTAGACAGCAAATCTGCTGTGTTGCCTCACTCAAACATTTCTCGATGAAACAAATTTTTATTCTTCGACTTTTTTATCAAAACAACCCAGCGAAGAACTTTATATATTGGCATATTTAATCAACAAAGAAAGACGCAAACAATATCAACACTTCTGCTATCACCGATAAAGACTAAGCTGAAATGAATAATTTTAATAGCAGGGACAAACTGTTGTTGAACTGAAGAACTCTATTTTATTTTGCTTTTCTTAAGTTTTTTTTTTTTAAATAGATGATTGAGCAATAAATTGCTTAAAATTCAACTTATATTGTTTGTCTGGTTCTTTCCTTCTTATTCATAATATAACAACCTGAAGAAGGTCAAAGGTTACAGCAACCAAACTGTTATGAAAACGACAATCAAGATGAGAACTGATGAATCCAAATAATTTGAAAGTTGAAGTTCTGTCGAACTCGGGAATTTAACTAATGCACCTGTGACGCAACAGATAAAAATGAAAAAGTTGTAAATGGCAGTCTACTGGAGATTAAAGACAATACTAAGAATATAATTAATAATTATGTAAGACTTCTTCCCTCAAATTTCAAAGTAAAAAATGTTTCATGATTTTTAATACGACAAATAAGATTGATGTGTGGTTGGTGCAAATTTTGAAAATCATGCAAAAACACATCGATTCACAACCACCATTGCTTCGAAATTTTGCGGATGACTCCATATGGTTTTGTTTTTTTATTTAAAATATCTTTTATTTTTGTGGTTTTTTGTATTTTTAACAATAGGATTGCAGAGACTTCAGTCATCGTACCTCGTTGATGTACCTGCGGGGGATGTACTCGTACGCCTGTGCCGAGTACCGATCAGCTTATGAAGACCTGAAGAACTTACATGAATCCGCAGACAGCATCTACATCTCACCCAAGTTTGTATAATTATTTCGCACACCCCTCTCCATGAACATACTCCCAACAAACTCGGCTAGTAGCAAAATCTCATCCCTTCACAGATAACAAAAAATTTTCAGCTCTTATGGCTTGTCTTTGGAGTTCATTCCATGCTTCCTGTTTTTTTTTTTTTTTTTACTGTGCCAACATACTGAAATTTAAATGTAATGTGAACAAACATCTTGCGGCACAACTCCTCACTTATGAATGCCCTCTATAGGTCATTAGCAAATTAATAAAAAAAAAACTTTTATACATTATTTATGACAAAATTCCATTTATTCATCTTAAAGAACTATTTTTTTATAAATTGTTTAAAAGAAGTTTTTATATTACACATAATTCATGTGAAAGACATAAATATATTATTTCAAAAAGACACCATTTATATATTATTTCAAAAAGACACCATTTATATATTATTTCAAAAAGACACCATTTATATATTATTTCAAAAAGATACCATTTATATATTATTTCAAAAAGACACCATTTATATATTATTTCAAAAGACACCATTTATATATTATTTCAAAAGACACCATTTATATATTATTTCAAAAAGACACCATTTATATATTATTTCAAAAAGACACCATTTATATATTATTTCAAAAAGACACCATTTATATATTATTTCAAAAAGACACCATTTATATATTATTTCAAAAAGACACCATTTATATATTATTTCAAAAAGACACCATTTATATATTATTTCAAATAGACACCATTTATATATTATTTCAAAAAGACACCATTTATAGAAATGTAAATAGTAAAAATTCTTATTAGTTTTTGGTTTGCCCGACAAAAGGAGAGCGGACCTGTAAATTTACCCTCGCCTGCACTTTTCTTAATAACTACGCCTTGGAATTTTTTGAAATTTTGCACAAACATTAAACATGATACAAGTAAAAAAGTAGCAGAACGGATTTTCCAGGAAAACTCTGGTTGCCTCCCCCTGAGGGGGTCTTTTGGGTTAAAATGGCTTAAAATTGACACTTTTGTGCTTAATAAAAAAAAAAAAAATTGATGCCTTGGATTTTTATAAAACTTTTTGTAAAAGTTGTAACTAATTGATTTCTATATAATTTTGTTTGTCTATACTTCGCGATAACTCTTTGGTGTGCGCCAGGGACTCTTTTAGGGCTAATAAAAACACTCCATTTTTGGGACCATTTTACCATATTTGTTCAAAATTTTCTGTGTATGTCTATTTAGCAGTTTTGCATGGTGCTGAACTCAAATTTGAGGACTTTTGGGTGGGGTGGGGTGGTTGTCAAATGATGGACTTAGTCGTTTCTTTTTTTGCATGGTGCAGAACTCAAATTTATGTATGTTAAGGCCTAAAATTGCACCGTTTGTTCATTTTCACCAGGATTTGATGTCCTCTAGGGACTTTGAGAGCTAAATGGTGTGTGTGGGGGGGGGGTAAATGCTGAACTTAGTCATTTTTTTTTTTTTTATGTCTCGTTCACGGGGGACCATGCATGCTTCATTTTTTTTTTTTATGATAACACAAGCGTTAAAACAAAAAAAAAACTGTATAAATGTAAAAAATGGAAGTTTATTATTTTTTATTGTTTCATGATAATGCAAGAAATATTAAAACTGAAATATGCGATTGACGATTAATGAATCTTATACACTTCCAATATAATTATTGTCACCGAAATCAGTGAAAGCACCCATCTTTCAATCAAATTAATTGATTACCTACTCTAGTCGGGAACCCACCGTAGTGCACCAAGAGGAATCTTCACATGCCTCCCTGCAGTGATTTAGTTCACAATAAATTCTAGTCTACATTGCACTGTAGAGAACCTACTGTTGATTTTATAAAATTATTTTTATATAAGGTCTTCAATTAAAGTTTAAAATGCAAAAGTCAAGTATCATGGTTCAGTTGTGCTCTAAACAGAAACGTTCATTTCGAAAGCACCTCTGTCTTATCAAAGAACCTACTGTTGATTTTTATATGCCAGCCCTTCTGCTTGTGCGGTGATAAAATTCTCAAATGCACTTATAATGTTAACTGTGGTCAATATTGGACTGTACCTTATTTACTCAGATTTTTTTCGATGATCAATTTTTTATACTTATCGGGGGCATTCCAATACAAAACCTATCTTAAGAATACTCCCAGACACATCAAGTACATTTGTGTGAAATTTCAAAAACTCAACCCATCCATTTTGGAATCCATAGGGGACAAAATCATACTCACACGCAGACCCGAGAAGGTATGACATAACGATTTGAACGATTATGTTTATAACTAAATCGCTTTATAAAATACTATATATAAAATTATGAAATTGCCTGGTCGTACAATATGACTGAACTCTAATCTATGGCCTCCTCCCCCCTTTCCAAACTTCCACAAACAAGCACTCGACTAGTCACTATAATCACTATATATGATTTTCCCCACTTTGCCTAAATCTAAATCTAAATGCAGATTCTATGAACAAAGCTTCTTTTCCAGAACTGCTCGTCTTTGCAACACTGTTCCACTGACATGCTTCCCGAATGAATACAACATAGTAGCCTTCAAATCTAATATAAACAAGTTCCTGTTAGGCTATCCTCATAAATAATCAAATTCTACCTAATTTACATCATAAGTGATTACTAAATCACCACCTTACATTCATTGACCCTTATCCTCGAATGGCCTTCGGGCCTCCATAAGTGGTTACTCCCAAGTAAAAAAAAAAAAAAAAAAAAAAAAAAAAAAAGGACAAAAATAAAAAGCTGTTTTCTGCCCCTTTTTCTTGTTTGGTAATTCCTTTTCTGGACATATGGACATAGAAATATTTGGTGCAATTTCACTATAATAGTGAAATTCAAAATTTTTAATATTGAATTTCAAGACAAACTAATGGTCTCTACTTAATTGTCATGTTACAATAATGAACATATCCAAAAATTATGAAAAACGATGAGCTAAAAAAAAAAAAAAAAATTATTAAAGAAAACATTTTTTGCAAGGACCAGTGGCACAGTGGTTAGAGTACCTGGAAAAATCAATTGTAAAAAGTGATATTCTCCTGAAGGTTGAAAGTTCAATCCTCAGTGTGGGCGACTGATAGAAGACAAGTGCGAATTAATTAGGACCTCTATCCAGTCATGGCTGACGAAACAAGAGAAGGCTTCCTCTGTGAAGTAAATAAAGGATTCCATTTGAAATTCCGTCCAAATTCCCGAGTTCCACAGAAACATTCCCAAGTTTGACAACATACACTTGAAGAAGGTCGGAAAATCACACTCAAGATGAACAGTAGTCTGATGAATCCAAATAGTATGAATAACCAATCCTTATTTCAAAAATTCAGAAACTTCAAAACATTTTTGGACAAAAATTTTAGCAAAAATAAAATATTGGCTAAAAACACACCGGAGATTTCCAAAGGGAGGTAAATAGTGTGTAACTATTGCTAATTTTTAAAATAAATTGTATTTTTGCCTTGGTTTTTAGCATAACTGAGTTACTTCCCTTGTTATGTTATGTCTTCTCAAAGAAATATAGTGAGGGTTTTTACTAGGCACCGCCAAAAATGGCCAAAAAATGAAGTTGTTGTTGCTTTTTTAAAATGAAATTACATTTATTAAAATTCATTATTTCTGAGTAACTTTTTTTTTCCAGAAAGATAAAACCCTGAATTTTATCATATAGAAAACAGAATAATGTAAAACTTTTTCTACTATTCTTAATTAAATTTTAAATGTTAAATTTTCCCAAAAAGTTAACAATTGACATTTTTTGTCTTGCACAAAAAACGTACATAAATATTTTTTAAAAAAGATTTTTGAAATAATTCATTTATTTAATTGTTGTCTAACTAAGATTTAGGATGATTTTCTATGAGAATATGCAAAAATATTATAATATAAGTACCTGGATTTCAAATAATTCCACTTATTCATATATACGTCGATCTAGAGTCTAGATCGACACTGTTTACGTTTGTATTCGATAAAAAGCAAACTATGGAAGACCAAACAGGCCAAAAAAACTTATTTTTCAGTAACGAAAATTTCAATGTATTATTAACGCTGAGGCTGGCCAGTACCATTAACGCTGAGGCAGTCCATTTGTATGAGTTTGGTTTTTAATGTGTATGTGTGTGGGGGCCAGGCTCCCCAAAATGGGAGAGGGGCAATTTAAAGCAGAATAAAAAAAAATTATTTCAGCGCGTTTGGTCCACCGTAGTCGAAAGGCGGCAAACGTTTTCAAACGGGATCGAAAAAATGATGTTATTTTTAACACAAAGGGCACAATATTTATCAAATTTTTTTTTTGTATCGATTCTTCAAAGCATGCCCTGTTTAATAATGGTCATGCATTATTCGGCTCGCTAAAAAAAAAATTGTTAATTTATTTATCAAAGATTTTAAAATGGCTTTTTTCGTATAAATATTAAAAAAAATTTTTTTTTGTTTTGCTTAACTTAAATTAATTATTTTAACATATTCACCGAATTTCACTTCAAAACTCAAAAGCGGGATAATTAAACACAATCGAAGTTCTGATATTCAGACGTCAAAATAAGGTATGCAAACAATTTTTTTTTTTTTTTTTTAATCTATATTTCTGTCCATTACAACAACACAATATGTTGTGTTCAGTTTCAGATGATTATTTTAAGCATGTTTGTACCACCTCAAAACAAGGGGGGTTTGTAAGTAAAAAAAAATATATATATAAATATCGTTTATGAAAAATAAGTACACTGTTATAAAGTTCATTCTTCTCTTAATAATCGCTGAAAATTTCGTATTGATCGGATAATTACCTGATTTTTGGTAGATTTTTAAAATGACGGTCCGTCAAAAAGCACTTACCTGCCCCCCCCCCCAGTTTTGGCGGTGCCTAGTTTTTATGATAAAGAGTGAAAACTCATATTTTTAAAAATAATGCAGTAATATTTAAGTACTTCTGACATCCCAATTAAGTAGACAGCATTAGTTTTAATTGAAATTGACACAAAATTCAGTAGCTATCATTGCTTTTGTTTTTCTTTGTTTTCTTTTAACAAATTTTTTAATTTTTCCGAATTTTGCTGTCAAAATGTAGTTGCGCTGAAGATTTTAAGAGAATATGAAGCCTTACTACAACTCTTGTCACCACCATGTTGACGGAATGGTAAATATAAGGATTAAACCTAATTAAAACCTTCCCATCATGCACTTATGTTTGTTTAACTTGTGTTTTCTTTTTCAGATTGATAAATGATGCATCAAGCAAGATACCAGCGTTTGATCGACCTGACCAGCTCGTCTTGGAAGAAACAAACTCACAAAGATTCAAATCACAAACAATCGACAGTGCAGACTCTGTCACTCTACCAGACCAAGATATTGGTATGTATTCCGTTTTTGGTTTATCACAAGTCTACAGGTTTTATGTCATTAAATAGCACGGGGTATTTTTTTGCTTAATGAGCTTTTTTGTAATTTTTCAATTTTTCGAATTGTTGCTTTTGTTTTTTCGGTCGAAAGTTATAATTTATAAGAATTTATTGTTTGACAGGATACTCAAAAAGAAATATTAAGTTTTCCTCAATCAGCGGAGTTTTAAAGAATGTGTTCTTTTCATAAAAGGAAAGATATTAGCAAATGATTATTACAGAAAAGCTATGAATTTGCTAGTACTGGCATAAATTGAAACTGCATTATAAAAACTAGTCATAAAAATGAAAAAAAAGTTTTAGTGCAAAGAGTTCATAAAATGGGGAAAAGAAATGAAAAATAAAAAATGAATTAAAAGTTAAAAATTAATATGGAGTAGTTATGTATTTCCAAGATCATAAGAGTCAATGTTCTCATAAGAAGTCGGAATTACAATGATCCAAATTAAAAATTTAAAATATGTCTGTAGAAAGATCCCGTTTGCAAGCAGTCAAGGAAGAAAGATTATTTCGAATCGTTAAAGTTTTTTTCACTTAGGAATAAATTCATATAAAGTATAATTTACAGTCTTAAATTGTGTTCTTACATTATATATATATATATATATATATATATATATATATATTTTAATAGAGATACGAAAATAGATATATAAATTTAAAAAAAAACTTTGCAAAGATGCGATAAAGATAAAGTGGTCTTGCTTGTTTTCTTTTCCTTATAAAGGAAATGTTTTTTTCCATGTTTTATTGTTAAAGTGTTTTTTATTCAATAAGTCTGAAGAAAGGCTGTTCTTGTGAAAATTTTCAAACGACATAATGTTTGGATTTGTCCAAATGGTCTGGAAACAATTTTAACTAACTATGAAATACACTTTTTGTTGCTATCAACCCATTCTTTGATGTTTTGGTTTGTGTTAAAACAATATATGAATGCTCAATTATGAAATATGATAATTTTTTAGCTTACACTTTAAGTCATCTCTTTTTGGCTTAAAATTTATTGGTATATGAACGATTACTGAATTATATAAACCCTATATAATTCAGAATACTACAAAAAAAAAAAAAAAAAAAATATATATATATATATATATATATATATATATACTAGCAGTTCAGATTTGCTCGGGCCCTATGTACTGTTCATAATTTTATGTGCATATGTATGTATATATATATGTATGTATTAAAAAGTTTGACTCATGTCCAGGTAACCTATATCTAAAATTGCAAGTGTTTAGACCAAAATTGACAGAGGAGTTTGGTAGAGTCTGCAAAGGTCAACTCTTTCAACTTTGACCTCTTGGCAGACAAATTTTCGTCCAAAAACTGATTAAAAAAAACTTGCTGCATGTCTGAATACCCTTTATGTAAAATGTCTAATGTTTAGACACAAAATTGGCTAAATAGTTTGCTAGAGACCGTTTGCCAGTAACTTTTTGCCTTCTCCTTTTTTGTGTTTTACATTCGAGTCTGGACACCGCAGCTCTTTTTTTTTTTTTTCAGTCACATAGGCACTCCGTACTATTTTGATTGAAAGAAAAGTTTTGATATATATATATATATATATATATATGCACATAAAGTTATGAACAGTACATAGGGCCTGAGCTTGAGAGGTTGAACTGCTAGTGACTAATTATGTTAAAACAAAAAAACAATTTCCTTATTTTTATATTGTTGTTCTTTTATTATTTCTCTTCTATAAGTAAAAAAATATATATAAAATAAAATACGCATCAAGTGCGCTTGAAAGCCAAATCACAACGTGATATTAGGAAAATGAACAAATATTTTACTTGTTTGAAATTCATGACAAATATATAAGTTATCAAATTTACCAAATTTTCATTACTAATGATTACTATATTGTCCAATTTCTACTGTACACTCTTTAACCCTTATCCTTGAGTGGCCTCTTGGCCTTGATAATGTGGTGATGCCTGTGTAAAAAAAAAAAAAAAAAAAAATGCGCTTGAAAGCCAAATCACAACGTATGTTTGAAATTCATGACAAATATATTTCAGAGGTATACTCCATCTTCAGTGTGCTGTTTTGTTTCTTTTTTTCCTTTTCTTCTTCCTTGCCATGTTGTAAAGTTGAAGAAAGAAGTCTGTTTGTAAAGAGCCGCACGTTGTATCTCCAACTGTACAACATGGCAAAGAAGAAGAAAAGGAAAAAAAAGAAACAAAACAACACACTGAAGATGGAGTATACCTCTGAAATATATTTGTGATAAATTTCAAACAAGTAAAATATTTGTTTATTTTCATAATATCACGTTGTGATTTGGCTTTCAAGCGCACTTGATGCGTATTTTATTTTATTTTATTCAAATTAAAACGTTTCTATATGAACTCTCATCCTTAAAAGATATGTGTGCTTATTTGTGTATTGCATTATAGAAGTGAAGAACAGTATGGTACTGTTGATTTCAAATCAATTGTGTGATCAACTCACAACAATGGCTGAGGAGAGTCAATGAGATGGGATTAGGTGTTGATCACTTGTTTATTTGAAACTGACTGTACTATACAGGATGGAACGATAAAATTGTCGCCCTAGAAAAGACAACATGATTCCATTTCCGTTTAATGAAAACTGATCTTCTTTTCTTGTTGCAGACCATCTATTAGTTGGTCAGTTGTGTACAAATCCCAAGAGTGATAAAAGTCTTCTATCATGTCTGAAAGTGACATTATGTTCAACAAGCGAGATCAGAGATGAGCCGCTATACAACGCATGCTCTCTACCGATCTAAGTTATAACAACAGGACCATTTCCAGCACCCTGAAAATGCAACTCTGGGCAATTCAATGCATGAAGGAAAAGTTCAACGCCTCGGATGACCCACAGTTATAGTCTTTGGTGTGGTTTGAAGTGAGGGCCACATCATACCACCTCACAGCTTCAAAGCTGGCTTGAAAATCAACACCAAAGTGTACCTGGATGTGCTGAAGAGTGTGATGATTCCCCTGGTGCAAGTGGCTGCTAGCAAACCCTGGGTAACTCAGTACTGGCCCACAAGTCCAAAGAGACCTAGGCTTTGCTTTAGAAGGAGTACTACAACTTTGTACCCTTCCCTCACTGACCCCCCCCCCCCTCCTTCCCCGACTTGAACCCGCTGGACTACTTTGTTTGGTCATACATCGAGAACATTGCCAACATGATCTCTTACAACACAAAAGCCAGCTTGATCGCCGCCATCCACTGAATATTTGCTAAGCTTTTGCCAGCATTTATGGAAAAGGCATGCTCCCAGTTTCAAACTTGTATTGAGACGGTGATTGAGGCTGAAGGCGGCTACATAGAATAGATATCAGCTCTACTACATAATCAAGTTACCTAAATTGATTTTTTCAATAAAAGTTTTAAAAATAAAGCTGTAGTTATTGTTTTGTTCCACCTTTTCGAAGTAGATCAATCCAGGTGTCATTTAGCAATCTTGAAGATGGTGCTAGGTTATCATTCCACCCTGTACAACGTCTAAATCTTGTTATCTAATTTTTTTTTTATGTACTTTGTTTTCTTCAGATTTCCAAGGATTTATGCAGTTGATGCATCTTCTTGATGTCAGCCATTGTCATGAAATCAGAAAAAGAATTTTCAAAATTTTGTCAAGAGAAAAATCTTGTAAGTTTTTCTCTCTTTGAATCTTTTCTTTATATTTAACCTTTGTGAAACTCCTTTTTACCCTAAATAAGCCATATTGCCATTTGGAACATAAGAGCTACTAACAGGGGACTGTGGGGAGTTGAGCAGCAAGATGTTTGTTCACATTGCATTTAAACTTTTGCAGATTAGTACAGTTAGGGAAGCAGGAAACAGGGAAGGAATTCCAAAATCTTGCAGTTTGGGAGAAGAAACTACTAGAGTAGAAGGCTTTCCGAAGTCTGGGGACCTCAACAGTGAAGAGGTGGGATTTTGTTGCATGTCGGGAGTATGTATGTTGAGGTGGCACAAGTGCTATGAGTTCATCAGAGCACATTTCATTTAAGTACTTGTAAAACAGGCACAGGGCTGCGGCATTATGGTGATGGGGCAGAGGTTGGAGCTTGGCCGATAGTGCAGGACATTAGATTTGAGATGCTTTTTTGGAAGCTGTCTAAGAGTGAAAAACTAGTGGCAGATGCACCAGCCCAAATGTGGCAACGATACTCTATGCATAGGCGAATTGTGGCTTTGTAAAGATATAGGATGCCCTCTGGTGTGAGTAATTTTCTAACACAGTAGCGGGAGCCTACCATCTTTGCAGCAGCCTTGGCAATGTTTTCCATGTATTTGTTCTTGTTTGTTTGCTTAGCTCTCAGGTAGGGTGTTATTTGTCATTGGTGTTGGTCATTGAGATGTTGGTGTCTAACATTCAGCTGATTTAGATGATACGGCATTATCTACATCTATGACAATTGGATATCCATGTCTGTAAACTTTTGATTTTACGCCTGACTTGTTCTGTTTGTGTCTCGAAAGATAGAGGGAGGGAGAAAGAAAGAAAGAAAAACTACATATCAAAAGAAAGAGATCTAGACAGCAAGACTACAGTCACTGACGCTCTCAATTCACAGGTCCCAGGTCCCAGATCATAGGTTCTTTGACTTTTCGGCAGTACCTTTGAACACTTGATTCTATAAAAAGCTGTCAAACTCGGATCTGATTGACGACATACTTTTTCTAGCGCCTGCTGTAGTGACACCATTGTTTTGATTTTATTCCTTTGCCTGTGAGGATACAGAAAAAGTCAATGTCGGGAAATTCCAGCTTTCTCTAAAAGAGTGCTAATCCTGGTGTCACAGAAATGTCAGTATATGTAAACATGTTTTCTGAATTTCCAAAAGTAAATCCAAAAACTTCACACGTGTTTTGTATTTTTCTTCCACTTGACGATGAGGGTGTGATGATTCTATTTTTTTTTTTTTTTTTTGCAGTTGTAAATCCAACGATCTTATCAATCTTCTTGAAGAGCTGGCAACAGAATCTGGACCAATGTTCTCGATTGCCTCGGCATGAAAACGAGTTGACGTACCTTGAATGGTTCTTGTGTGTTTCTGGCCTTATCCAAACTAGCAGTGGCCTTGGACGTTTAGTCCTAACAAACAGAAGGTAAATTTCAGGGCCAGAACTTTTTTTTTTCTAAAAAAATAAAAAAAGTGAATAAAGTAAAATAAATTGTTTTTGATTAATGTTCCAACTATATTTTTCATTCGTCCATTCGTACTTTTCTCAATAACCATTTTTTTGAAATTTTGCACAAACATTAGTCATGGTGAAAGTAAATTTTTGCCAGAATGAATTTTCCGGGATAACTCTGATTGCATAACCCCCCCCCCTTCCCCGGGGGCCCATTATAGGGGTAAAATTGCTCTAAAATCACATCAAATTTATAGAAAACATGTTTACACATACTGACATTTCTGTGACACCAGGATTAGCACTCTTTTAGAGAAAGCTGGAATTCCCCACATTGACTTTTTGTATCCTCACGGGCAAAGGAATAAAATCAAAACAATGGTGTCACTACAGCAGGCGCTAGAAAAAGTATGTCGTCAATCAGATCTGAGCCACTTTCAAAATACTAAATAAGAAATGCTCACTGAGCTAGCCCCTGTACTCTCCATCTCTAAAACAAATACTTTTTTTTTTTTTTTTTTCTTTTTTTTTTTTACAAAGAGGCCACTTAAGGATAAGTGCTACTGAGTATACAATAATCAGTGTAAATTTGGTGAATTGGATTACTTAAGGGTAACGGCTCATCAAGAACTTGTTTACATTGGACTTGAAGACTGGAAAGCAGGAAAATGGAAGAGAGTTCCACAGGTGTGCAGTTCTAAGAAATAAATGCTGTTCATGGAATCTATGTTTAGGTTTAGGCACAGATAAAGAGTGAGGGAAAATTAGTGATAATGTTTTCAGCTAGATGAGTGTTTTTCGTGAAAGTTTGGCAAGAGGGGACCATAGATTGGAGCTCAGACGAGCACTGCCATGAAAGTAACGATAAAGCAAAGACAGGTTTGCAACGTCTCTTCTGTTGGAAAGAGGTTGCAGGGAAGAGAAAAGGACATCCCTCACTAGACTATGAAGTCTATTTTGAACTCTGTCAAGGCAGGATAAGATTTTCTAGCAGCTCTTACCCAGATGTGACAGCAATACTCCATCCTTGGACGTACCTGGCTCTTATACAGGTAGACAATTGCATCAGCAGGTAGATATCTATCTACCGATAGAAGGATCCCACCATTTTTCCAGCGACCTTGGCAACGGATTTGATGTATGTGTTCCATTTTAGATCAGGAGTAAAGGTCAAGCCCAAAAGCTTGTCAAAACATGGAGCCTCCTCAAAACGAGAGCCATTCATTTCAATTGATGTCGGATGGGGAATACCTTGCTGAGTATTGCTTCCCTGATAACTGTAAAATTGTTTAGGAAAGAGAATTTATGTTTTCCTCCTAATAGTAGTCCCAATAGCAATATGCCTTGTTTTTCTCCTAATAGTAGTTCAAGTAGCAATATGCCTTGTTTCGGGGGGAGACACACGACTATATCCAAATATTGCTACAAAATGTATATTGGTGCTTGTTAAGATAGAGTTGACAATTCGAGCAAAAATAATATTATGTATTTAAGTGTTATGTCGAAAATAGTAATATATAAAAAAATTGTGAAAATTCATCGAATAGAACAACTGGTTTTGTGTTTTTTGAAAAAAAAAAAGGTCTATCGCTATAGACAACAAATATTGCAGCCATGACACAAGTAATTTAAAATATTCGTTTCAAAGTTATGTCCCCTGTGTGTAGACTCTTACTACCTATTTTATAACATCTAAGAAAAATGCAGTTTTACCCAATTTTTCATAAAAATTACCTTTTAACTATAAATAACTTTCTACTCAATGAATTTCCGTAATTTTTGGATATATTACTATTTTCGACATGACGCTTAAGTACGTAATATTGTTTTTGCTTAAAACGGCATATTTAAAAGAAAAAAAAACAATCTGTCGACGCTATCTTAACAAGCACCTGTATATTCCAATGTACAATGTTGTGTCATCTCGGAATGAAGAAAAGTCATCTCCCCAACGCTTTTTTTTTTTTTTTTTTTTTAGACTGCTTTTCCTCAAACACGGCGATAGCAATCTCCAATCTTTGTGTCGTTTGCGACTGATTGAGGACATCAAAAAGGAGAACACCTACTCTATTTTCAGCCAGGTGGGAGGATTGCGGATTATCACGAAGGGTGAGTTTTACAGAATGTTATAATAAATGTAAGCGTTCATGCTTCGGATTATAATATTTTTTTTTAAATTGACCATTTAATTTTCAGGTGGGGGTTCAGTTTGTGGCATAAATTTTGTTACTTTGAAGGGTCGATAATAATCAAGACAACATGATGCATAATAGTATGTTAAAATATTAGTACAATATTGTTGTTAAATATAGTATTTAATATATATATATAATATATGTTGAATATAGTATTAATATTAATATAAAATAATATATTGTATTAATATAATATTATATAGTATTAATATTATAAGATAATGATGTAATGTATATAAAATAATTATGGTATAAATATAAAAAATAATTATGGTATAAATATAAAATAATAATTGTGGTATAAATATAAAAAAATAATTGTGGTATAAATATAAAAAAATGTGGTATAAATATAAAAAAATAATTATGGTATAAATATAAAAAAATAATTATGGTATAAATATAAAATAATAATTGTGGTATAAATATAAAAAAATAATTGTGGTATAAATATAAAAAAATAATTATGGTATAAATATAAAATAATAATTGTGGTATAAATATAAAAAAATAATTGTGGTATAAATATAAAATAATAATTATGGTATAAATATAAAATAATAATTATGGTATAAATATAAAAAAATAATTATGGTATAAATATAAAAAAATAATTGTGGTATAAATATAAAAAAATAATTGTGGTATAAATATAAAAAAATAATTGTGGTATAAATATAAAAAAATAATTGTGGTATAAATATAAAATAATAATTATGGTATAAATATAAAATAATAATTATGGTATAAATATAAAATAATAATTGTGGTATAAATATAAAAAAATAATTATGGTATAAATATAAAAAAATAATTGTGGTATAAATATAAAATAATAATTATGGTATAAATATAAAAAAATAATTGTGGTATAAATATAAAATAATAATTATGGTATAAATATAAAATAATAATTGTGGTATAAATATAAAAAAATAATTGTGGTATAAATATAAAATAATAATTATGGTATAAATATAAAATAATAATTGTGGTATAAATATAAAAAAATAATTGTGGTATAAATATAAAATAATAATTGTGGTATAAATATAAAAAAATAATTATGGTATAAATATAAAATAATAATTGTGGTATAAATATAAAAAAATAATTGTGGTATAAATATAAAATAATAATTATGGTATAAATATAAAATAATAATTATGGTATAAATATAAAATAATAATTGTGGTATAAATATAAAATAATAATTATGGTATAAATATAAAATAATAATTGTGGTATAAATATAAAAAAATAATTATGGTATAAATATAAAAAAATAATTGTGGTATAAATATAAAATAATAATTATGGTATAAATATAAAATAATAATTGTGGTATAAATATAAAAAAATAATTGTGGTATAAATATAAAATAATAATTGTGGTATAAATATAAAAAAATAATTGTGGTATAAATATAAAAAAATAATTGTGGTATAAATATAAAAAAATAATTGTGGTATAAATATAAAAAAATAATTGTGGTATAAATATAAAATAATAATTGTGGTATAAATATAAAATAATAATTGTGGTATAAATATAAAAAAATAATTGTGGTATAAATATAAAAAAATAATTGTGGTATAAATATAAAAAAATAATTGTGGTATAAATATAAAAAAATAATTGTGGTATAAATATAAAATAATAATTGTGGTATAAATATAAAAAAATAATTGTGGTATAAATATAAAATAATAATTGTGGTATAAATATAAAATAATAATTGTGGTATAAATATAAAATAATAATTGTGGTATAAATATAAAAAAATAATTGTGGTATAAATATAAAAAAATAATTATAGTATAAATATTTAAAAGAAATTATGGTATAATATAAAAAAATATTTATGGTATCAATATAATTAAAAATATGGTATAAAAAATTATGGTATGAATATAAAAAAAATTATGGTACAAAAAAAAACTTTTTAAAACTAAACTTCGTATTTATATATATATTTATAAATAATAATAAATAATAAATAATTATTATTATATTGGGACAAATAAACGTTTTTTTTTATATTGTTTTTTTTTAATAATAAAATGAGTTATATTATTTACTCGCAGCCAATATTGCGTTTTTCTCAAGATTGCATTTATGAATTTGCATAACTTTTTACAAAACATTTTATGAGGATATTCCCCACATTAAAAACTGATGTGAGAATTGAGATTTTAGGATCAATTAACAAGAAATAAGCGAGATTTGAAAATTACATTATTTTTTTATAACTTTTATTTTTATAAAAATGAAGTGTAAGTATCACAACGTACAAATCTTTTTATAACCTTTTTCTATAAAAAAAATTTTGCTATTTGCTTACAAGGGCAAAAAAACTAAAACATTTCTAAATAAATTAATTTATTTTATTATTGATTATTATTAGGATTCTTATCTTTATATTACTGTAAATAAAGAATTCCTTCTAGACCGAGGCAATTTTATCAAAATGACATAAAAATCAATAATAAAATACATAATTTGCATTTAGAAATGTTTTTATAAAATTTATTTTTATAAAAAAACTTTGCTATTTGCTTGTCTCCCCACAAGGGCAAAGTTAAATACAAGGTAAGTTTCTAAAGTAAGGAACACAACATATTCAAAAAGATATCACGCAACCGAACATCGATTTAATAAACAGTTTACGGCGATTCCACTCAGCATTTTAAATTCTTACGTCGGTTTTTAATGTAGGGAAAATCTTCTTACACACAAAATGTTTTGTAAAAATGTTATGTAAATATATGAACGCACTCTACAAAAAACATAGCAATCTTGACCACAAATAAATAATGTAACTCGTTTTTATTATTATTTTCAGAAAAAAAAAAGAAGCAATCCAAATTTTTGTTTAAAAAGGTTTATTGTCACAATATAATAATATAATTCGTTTTTATTAAGGGCAAAATTAAACAAGTTTTTAAAGTTAGAAACACAACATATTCAAACAGATATCACGCAACTGAACATGGATTTAATAAACCATTTACGGCGATTCCACTCAGCATTCTAAATTCTAAATTTTTACGCCGTTTTTTAATGTAAGGAAAATCCTCTTACACATAAAATGTTTTATAAAACAGTTATGTAAATATATAAACGCACTCTACAAAAAAATATCAATCTTGCCCACAAGAAATAATGTAACTCGTTTTTATTATTATTTAAAAAAAAAAAAAAAAAAAGAAGAAATCCAAAGTTTGGTTTAAAGTTTTATTGGCACGATATAATAATATAACTCGTTTTTATTATTAAAAAATATATTGATATCGATACAAAGTTTGATTTTAAAAGTTTTATTGTCGCAATATAATATAAAATACAAAGTTTGGTTTAAAAAAGATTTCTTGTCATCATATTTGTTTACACTAGAGAGCCGATGCAAAGGTGAAGGTCAAATTGGTGTCGAGGGAGAAGTTTCCTTTTTTACTTTCTTCACAGTGAAGTCGGTCAGAGTCCTTATTCTCTTCTTTGTCCTCAACTTTTATACAAATGTTTTCTATCATAATTTGTAAATTTCAATTTATGTGCTAACTAGCAAAATTATAGCTACCTTGTAATCATTATTTCTGTATCAATTTGTATACAAATATGACTTTTTATTTTTATTTCAATGACTATTGGACTATTTCATTTGCATCTACATCTAACCAATCAACATTTTCGTTGGCTTGTACCACATTTTTCCATTTTTTCTTCATCAAGACTAGACTTCATTTGAAATAGCCTTTTAACCATTTCTGTATTATCAATTTATATACAAATATGACTTCTATAATTTGTAGTTTTTAATTAATGTGTTAAATAGCAAAATTATAGCTTGCCTGTGAATAATATTTCACTAACTACTTTCCTCTGAGAATAAGAACCATTCTTTGATCCCCCTCTCTCTCTATCTTTTTTTCCACATTCTTTTCTTCCTTCGCTGTTCGGGTTCGAGCCTGCCTGCCTTTCTACTACCACTTTTTTTTTTCTCAACACACACCTCCAAACACCCGGCACCGCCAGGCACCCAGGCTAGTCTAATATCTATCTATATATATAAAAGTGAAAATGTATGTATGTATGTATGTTTGTGTGTCTGCTAAAAACTTTTGACCGACGAAATAAAAATTCACAATCTTGGTCTCATATGAAAGCCCCACCCTCCGGATGACAAATATCGAAAAATTGGCCCAAAAGTACCATCAGAAGTGATCGATTTTCTGCAGGGAAGGGGGGGGGGCAAAAAAAGTGACATTTTAATGTTAAACATTACATATTTTTAAATCGATTTATAACAGCCGTCAAAAATACGGGCGCCAACTCTTCTACATAAAGTATACACGGGGCTGTTTATTTTGGGTCAACTTGTATTTAAAACCCGCTGAGTCATGTCACGTGATCTTGACGTCAGCAAGCTGTAATGGCAGTCTGAATTTAAAAAACGTTGTTGTTATCGGTAAAAAAAAAATTTAACCCTCACACAAGCTAAACTATGAACTTCTATGCTATGACAACGTTACCAAAGTTATTAGCACGTTAAAAATAGTTAGATACGATAGTTAAACGAAAAATAACAAGCCAAAAATGTGAAGTAAAAAAAAAAAAAATACGCTTACAAAAAATATTAACGATCGAAGTTTTTACAAAAAAACAAACCCAGACGCCATTTTCTTTTTTAGTAACACTCTTTAGTGTAAGCAAGACGAAGTGTGAGAGAGAGAAAGAGAGAGAGACGCAAACAGAGAGAGAGAGAAGAATGTTAATTTTTTCACCCCGAAATCGACAATTTTCGATGGGAGGGAGGGGTCAACAACGCATGCGTCAGATGATGTCATGATGTCGTGACCTGATTTACTTTAAATAGTTGAAAAACCGAACAAACTTCATATACGTCGCTTTAGCTCAGGTAGTTAAGGCCTTGGTTCATTATCTAAACGTTTTGGGTTTGAATAGTGGTGTGAGATGGTTTTTTTTTTTCCATTTTTTTAAAATTTAAATATTGGACCCTGTATTATTTAAGCCATTTTTCACGTAACGTTCGTTTTCCTGTTTTTTTTTTTTTTTACTTCGCTTATTATTAGCAACACCCCAAAACACCCGGGTACCCACCGATTTTTTAAATTTAAATATCGAAACAGGCTTATTTAAGCCATTTTTCACGTGTTCGTTTTTCTGTTTTCATCGTTCGTTTGCCTTACATTAGTTTTTTTTTGATGTTTTTATTACCCCCCCCTGCGCTTAATTAAAACGTTGTTTTCTTTTCTTACTTCGCTTATAACAATGCTTACATCGTCGTCGTCATAATGCTCGACGACTTTCAAACATCTTTCACTTATTCGCTTATAACAATGCTTCATTCTGGCTGGCCGATTTTATTTTCAAACTTCACCTCAGGGCTTGGGCTTCGATCCTATCCCCCCCCCCCATGGTTTCTTTTTTATTTAACACCACACACACCTACAAACACCTGGGCAACGCCGGGTACCCTTCGCTAGTATATATATATATATATATATATAAAAAGCAAAATGTGTGTGAGTGTGTGTTTGTATGTCTCGCAAAAACTTTCAACACGGGGCCACAGATTTTCCACAGATAGGTATCATTTTAAAGCTCCAACCTTCGCCCGACAAATATCGAAAAAATTGGCCAAAAACATTAATTTCTTCATCCTAAACTGGGCCCTTTTCTACAAGGGGGGGTGCCGAAAAAATCGTTCCTTCATTTTCTCTGCTCCTGCTACAATGACGTCATGTTTGACCTAGAAAACATTGATGTTAGTTTAAAACCACCTGCAAGTGTTTTTAAAGGTTTAATTTTATCCGTTCTTAGTTGTATGTCTCTTTGGTGTAGGGGTAACGTGTTGGGCATTTTTTTTCCGCCTTAGCCTCGATGTTTCAGGTTCAACCTAAACTTTTTTTCCTCTTTACACCTTTTTCTTTCCTTTTTTTTTTTTTTTTCTTTTTTTATGTTTGTTCGCTGTTTTACCGTGGCGTCGTCTCAGGTGTTTGTTTGGCTTTTTCATAAAAAGTGAAACTACCTGAAAAAGCGGCAAAGCATTTAAATCATAGTATGTTCGATTGACTATGCTTAAATTCGACGCACGCAACTTCCGCTTGCACGATGGTGACAGTTTTTTTTTCACCTTCTTTCCCTCCTTCATGTTATGGGTTCGAGCCTGTCTGCCTACTACCACTTTTTTTAACACCTCTCTCCACCCTGTTGTTTCTACCACCACCACTGGGCTGCTTTTTATTCCCACCCTTACATCACCGCAATATACCCAGTCAATGCTGGGTCCCCCGCTAGTATTTTATATATATATATATGTATTCAAAGGTGGTTAGAACAGTAGTCTAAAGAGCAGAGTATATTTTAATGTGATAGTAAAATTACTTATTATTAGCAATTAATTAATTAGTAAAATTACTTATTATAAATTACTCATAAAATGTTACTTATTAATATTCAATCTTGAAATTTAAGTTTAACTTGATACCCTTATTAATAAAATTTTGATCATCAATATTATTATTAATATTAGTTTATCTGATATATTTACCATTATTGTATATTATTTAAATATATATTTAAGCTTAACCTATACTATATTAATTTCAATAAATAAAGTATTAAAAATACTAAATTCAATAAGTTCAAAATATATTTTATAATCTAAATAGAATAAACACTAATTATCTCCCTTTGATTATTTAATTAGAAAAATAAGATTATCTCCCCCCCCCCTTTTTTTTTAAATTAGGCGTTTACTAACATATTCTAACCTATAAAAAATGTTCTATTGGCGTTCTTTTTGAAAATTCAACATTTCGTACATTTATAAGCTACAATTAACATCCAAATGAATGCTTTGACGATAATTACGGTGTTCAAAAGGCGAACAATTAAAAGATACATCTGTCTTACTTAAAAATTGCTAGGTTTATTTATGGTATCTTTTACATATTATAAAAAAACACCCAATACTTTTGCTGATGAGGAAACTTTGTTTAAAAAAAACTATATGTCAAAATTATTGTCCATGGCTTAATGTCTATCACAATAAAAACATTGTTTCCAAAACGATCGTACAAATTATTGACTTTGTTGTTGTTCCTTCTTATGAAACAGATTTTTAATTTTTAATACTAATTTGAATTTTAAATTATCAATCACATTACTAAATATATATATATATATATATATATATATATATTTTCTTTTCAATTTAGGTTAACAAAATTGACATAAGTTGCTACAATAAATTTACTGTTAAAATACATTGTCAGGAGACAAGAGAATAATCTTTTTAATTTAAAACTCTTCTTTTGACTGATTAAAACTGTGGCAGTGTTGGATACTGATATTTTCTGACTTCTTTCGGCGTGTCAAGTTTGAATTGTGTCAATTATGTAGTCCCACTGTAACGGACTGATTTAGCAACCTTCATGTGGTCAAGAAGTCGTACAACGTTTATTTATATAAGACTTTGAGTTCTGATATAGTTAAAAAAAAAAAGAGTTCATTTTTTTATTTTTATTTTTAATAGATGGACAAAAAATCACTGCAAATTTAAAAGAACAACAGAATCTGTGGTTCCTGCTTTTGTCTGAAATGTGTGCGGCCAAGCTGTATTCTATTGAACAAAGGGAAAACGATGCCATTCTGATGGGAGCAGAGACAGTGCTTGTTTTGATGGCTTTCCAAAAGTAAATCTTATTGGTTTAGTTCATGAACATACACACACACACACACGTGTGTGTGTGTGTATATATATATATATATATATGAGAATAACACTATAGTTATATTCCAAGATGGAAATATTTATTTTTCATGCAAAACAGCTCCTCCAGCATGTTAAAATTTTGGTACATTATTTTACAGATGTGTTTTATTATGCAGAAACAATCGATTATTATTATGTCCATACTGACTAAGAGTTGGTACCGACATAATAATAATCGATTGTTTCTGCATAATAAAACACATCTGTAAAAAATTTACTGAAATTTTAACCAGCTGGAGGAGCTGTTTGTACTGTTATTCTTTTATGTATGCTCTATTATATTTAACATACATTGAGCTTTTAAGCAAAAAAGGATTGGTATACATAAAGAGTGAAATATAATTAAAAAAACATAATTTACTAAAATCTCTTACACACACACACACACACACACGCATATATATATATATATATATATATATATATATATATATATATATATATAAAAAATACAATAAGTTTACCAAGGTAATCAAAATGGTAAACTTAAAATATATTATAAATATATATATTTAATTCGACTGTTTTGGATTTTACCAGTCTTGGATTTTTTACCCTTCACCAGACTGTCCATTCATGTGAAATCTTTTTATCATTTTTCTTTTACCTCCTATTCCCCTTACCTCACCCTTTTTTTTAACCAAGTAAGATCTGTGACTTACTTGTAGTTTCATTAAATACTTTTATATGCAAAATCCGATCCTGCATTTTGCTAATTCCTGCCCTCTGATGAGAAGGAGAGTATTTCTTCGAAACTCCGCGGATTAAGGACTATCCACTTATCTTGTGCTTCCTTTTTTAAAATTAAATATGTTTTTAACTCTTTTTCAAGATGTCTTTTAACATGTTTTATTAATCATTTGTTCATATATATATATATATATATATATATATATATATATATAAATCATTCAAGTACTACTGTGTTTGAATATATGGTTACATGGCAGTTTTAGTCATTTAGAACTGCTTTAAAGCTTCATCACTCACTCAGTTTTCGACCAAACTCAAGCAATTATTACAGTCTATGTTGTGGAAAAAAAAGTTCAATTTTCGTTCAATAAAACAAAAGTTATGATGAATTTTCTGGTGTTCAAAATCATTAAAAATATGTAAGGAAATGAGCGACGCTTTTTATGATTGGTTTCGATAGCAACCGCATCACTTTAGCAACTACTCTTGCTACTAATTCACTGCTGTCTCGGAAAGAGAAGTAACAAGTGAAACAGAAAGGATGAAAGCATGAAAAGGAAATAATTGGGGGGGGGATTTTATTGAAAGCAGTACATTGTTATTACATGCGTGTTCATGGAGGCAAAAAAATAAGACTGGAATTAAACAAAGAACGAGTGAATTTACTGGAAGCCTGGAAAATCATGGATTACAATAGAAAAATGCAAGCATGAAAAGTAATATCGCTAAGCTTAAACATGGAAAAGTAAAAGACTAGTTGTTAAAACTGGAAAAGAAAAGGACAAGATATTCTAGTAAAAAATATAATTTATAACTTAAAATATTGCAACATTTAGAATTTTATTTTTAAAATTCAATTTATAACATTATATAATCAATTCTTGATGCTGCAATATTACTTTTCATGCTTGCATTTTTCTATTGTAATATATATATATATATATATATATATATATATATATATATATATATCTATATATATATCTATTTATAATCCATTGAGTCACAAGCACCACCATTATTTATTCTACACTAGCAAGGCTACCCAGCCTTGCCTGGGACATAAGTGTCATACACACAGAGAATTCTTCTTTGAATAGATTTTTGTAGCAATTAGTCGGCATAAAGGAAGTAACTCCTTGATAACAAAAATTTACTTCCTTTTAATTAGTACATAAAATGGTTTGAAACTTGACTCCCCACCCCACATTCAGACGTAATGGCTTTAAAAACATAACTAATTGATTTATTCGTTGCACACAGACACAAACACAGGCACATAGACACAGACACAAACACAGGCACATAGACACAGACACAAACACAGGCACATAGACACAGACACAAACACACGCACATAGACACAGACACAAACACACGCACATAGACACAGACACAAACACACGCACATAGACACAGACACAAACACACGCACATAGACACAGACACAAACACACGCACATAGACACAGACACAAACACATGCACATAGACACAGACACAAACACACGCACATAGACACAGACACAAACACACGCACATAGACACAGACACAAACACACGCACATAGACACAGACACAAACACACGCATATAGACACAGACACAAACACACGCATATAGACACAGACACAAACACACAGACACAAACACAGACACACAGACACACACACACATACAGACACACACACACACACACACACACACACACATACACACACTACATTATAGAATTAACTCACTTAACTGGTTAACATTTTTGGGAAAAAAATTGCATTCCAGAATAAAGCATGACATTTGATCTCGTGTTTTCAGATGCAAATCAAGTAATTGAGCATATATTTACAAATATATGCATGGTTAACTGGTTATGGTGTTTCTCTTGTGTTTTCAGTTGTAAATCCAGTCTGCAGCCGTACTCTATTAATATGGAACAAGTCACCTGTGATATGTGTAATTTTTCCAAACTAAAAGAAACGGGACGTTTGCATCTGTCGAAGCACACAGCAGAAGTTTTGCAGAAAAAGATGAGCCCCAACTTGGACCATGAATGCCAAACCGTCGTAGACATCTTGTACATACCGAAAGGTATGATTATTATTTTTTTTTGTTTTTTTTTTCGTTGCACTCTTCTGCTAGAATGTGCAATGTTTGAAGATAATATTTCTGGTACTCCTGGTACAAGTCAAACCCCCGACCGAAAGTCTCATGACAAAAAACTGTGTATATGAGATTTCATGCAAATGCAGAAAGCTATACAAAAGTGAGACCGGTCACCCCCTAAAGGTAAGGCTAGAAGAACACTGTAAAGCCGTGTCACGGAGGAGATCGAAAAGGCGGAACTAGCTGATCACATATTGAAAGAAAAAGGAACGAGGTCAAAATAATTGACAGGCGACTCAAGGAGGCAGCACATATGCTAAAAAAAAAAAAGGAAAGAAAATTACTCAGTAGACAAAGCCTAGATTTTAATATAATAGCATTTGGGAGCCTCTAATTATAGAAAAAACAAACATTGTACACTCTTAAGATTTTGGTGATGAAAAGGAGATAATCCCCTAATGATCTTTATTAGAGTTGCTACCCCTTTGTCAACCAATTTTTTTTCCACAAATTCGAAACTAAAACCATAAAATGGAGACTAACTCAAAGAAATACGTAAATATCTACGGAGCTAGTAACTTTTCTCTTTTCTTTTCCAAACAACTTTGAAGACGGTCGAAGGTCAACCTGACTAAAACATTAAAAACATTACACAAATAACACTCAAGATGAGAACAATAGTCCAATCAATACAAGAAATATAAACAATCAGTCCTCATCTAAAAAAATTTCAGAACTATAATATTCCCAAGTTACTTTCAGATTTTCAGTATGATCTTAAGCCAGACATATTTCTGATTTCTCTTTCCTTAGTCAAATATTTTTCACCTGCAGCAAATCTATTATCCATATGCATTGCAAGCATGCAAACGACTTATGCATGTTTACATATCAAGAAGATCCACAAAAAAAGCACTCGTCTAACTGAAACCACTATCAATAATTTCCCCCACTCTTTATCTGTGCCTAAACCTAAATGTCGATTCCATGAACAAAGCTTCTTTCTCAGAACTGCACACCTGTGGAACTCTCTTCTGTTTCCTTGCTTTCAAGCTGACTACAATAGGGTTATCTTCAAGTCCAATGTAAACAAGTTCTTGATGAGCTGTCCCCTTAAGTAATCCAAGTTTCCACTACGAATGATTACTACAATATTGTCTCATTGATTACTATATACTCACTAATCCTTATCCTCAAGTAGCTTCTAAGCCTTGATAAACGGTGACTCCATTGTAAAAAAAAAAAAAATTCCTTTATGATATCTTCTATCTATATATTACCCACAATGCTTCAAGCAAACTACAACACAGGCATCCAGTGGTGAAGCCTTATTTAGAGGTTTTGGAGAATTTGGAGTTGGCCCTTAGTTACCATTGTTCCCTGGTCCAGTTTGGCCCGGAGTATTAATAGCTGTTAGAGCATCTGGTGCTACCAGATCAAACTATCTTAAGATTCTGGCTTTCTGACCTGAAATACACCAAACATTGATGTTATTGTTTTTGTTTTTTTTAACCTTTTTCCCTTTGCAAAACTTTAATCATGTTCTGCAAAGTCAAAAACAAAGAAAAACAATTTTCCTCTACAAAACACCCAAACCAAACGCTATGAATAAATATTTGAAAATATAAAGAACTTGAAGCATAAAAACTTTTCACAAAATGATAGGATTCGGTATCAAATAACCTGAAAATGGTTGATTTGCCACAAAAGAAAACAACCAAATCAATCGACATTCCATTATTTACCTGTTTTTAAAGTGAAGTGATGATCAGTGCTAGAAAGTTCCTAAAAATAGGAAAGTTTTTCAGCTTGTTGAATTCAGCTTTTTTAATTGATTTTTTTAATATTTAATCCTGATCCATATTTCATTCTCTGTGGTACCTGTAAGCATTGGGCACACAAGATTGATTTTAATATTTAATCTTGATTCATATGTCATTCTCTGTGATACTTGTAAGCATTAGGCACACAAGATTGATTTTAATATTTAATCCTGATCCATATTTCATTCACTGTGGTACCTGTAAGCATTGGGCACACAAGATTGATTTTAATATTTAATCCTGATTCATATGTCATTCTCTGTGATACTTGTAAGCATTAGGCACACAAGAAGTGTGCATTAAATGTAAGACAATGGTTATGGAGAACTGAAACATTGACAAAGTATATATGGATGGTGAAACTATTGAGATCGTTGAAAAGTTTTGTCTGAAATGATTTCCTTAAAAACAAGTGAAGCATGCATGGTCCCCCATGAGTGCACAATGAACAAGGAATAAAAAAAAAATGACTAAGTCCAGCATTCCCCCCCCCCCTCTATTTAGACCCCAAAGTCTCAGGGAACGTCAAATCCTGGTGAAAATGAACAAACGGTGCAATTTTATGTAAATTTGAATTCTGCGCTGCATACATGACTAAGTATATGATTTCTCTTCCCCCCCCCACCACCACCATTTAACCCAAAAAATCCCCGAAGGCCTTAACATATTTAAATTTGAGTTCAGCACCATGCAAAACTGCTAAATAGACATACACAGAAAATTTTTGGACAAATATGGTAAAATAGTCCCCAAAATGGAGTGTTTTTATTATCCCTAAAAGAGCCCCTGGGACACACCCAAGTTATAGCAAAGTATAGACAAACAAATATATAGAAATCAGTTAGTTACAACTTTTCAGAAAGTTTTATAAAAATCCAAGGCATTAATTTTGTCAATTTTAGCCATCTTAACCCAAAAGGCACCCCTAAGGGGGCAACCGGAGTTTTCCCGGAAAATCTGTTCTGTTACTTTTTTACTCATATCATGTTTAATGTTTGTGCAAAATTTTAAAACATTCCAAGGCGTAGTTATTAAGAAAAGTGGACAGGTGGACGGACGAGGATTAATTTACAGGTCCATCCTCCTTTTGTTGGGGGGTCAAAAATAAAGAACTTGAAGAATAAGAAGGGTAATTTTGCTGAATAAAGTGATAACAAATGCACTTAGCCTATAAAAATCAAAGCAGATGAATTTTAATAAGAAGAAAAGAAATTTCGTTTTAAATTATGCACAAATTTAATCAGTCCATCCCTAACTTAACCCAAAAAAATTTTCAACAGTTTTCCTAAAATTTTTTACGAGTTTTCTTAAAAAAAAATATAACATAAACAACAAGCAATTCAAAGACTTTCCTTACAATAGACATTAAAAATTTACAAAATAAAAATTAAAGTTTTTCCTTAAAATTATTTTGGAAAGAAAAAAAACAAAATACAAAGAAAATATTTCTATTTATTAAAAACAAAAAAAAGAAAATGTTTCTATTTATTAAAAATAAAAAACAAAGAAAATGTTTCTATTTATTAAAAAGAAAAAAAGAAAAAAAGAAGAAAATGTTTCTATTTATTAAAAATAAAAAACAAAGAAAATGTTTCTATTTATTAAAAACAAAAAATAAAAAAAGAAACAAAGATGTTTCTATTTATTAAAAACAAAAATAAAAAAAGAAACAAAGATGTTTCTATTTATTAAAAACAAAAATAAAAAAAAGAAACAAAGATGTTTCTATTTATTAAAAACAAAAATAAAAAAAAGAAACAAAGATGTTTCTATTTATTAAAAACAAAAATAAAAAAAAGAAACAAAGATGTTTCTATTTATTAAAAACAAAAAACAAAAAAAAACAAAGAAAATGTTTCTATTTATTAAAAACAAACAAAAAACCCTATTTATTCATGAAACTTATGATAGTTACCTAATGGAATTTATATGAAGACAGAAATTCAGAAAAAAATCTATTTGTCTCCATTATAAACCACATCACAGAAAACTATCTGATTCCTTTTCCTTTACTCGTCCATCTTTGCCATCAATGGCTACCCTTCAGTCAACCGAAAATATTCCTATGAAAAATCCTTTCCTGTAACAGTTTCTTCCCCCACAAAAAACGTTTTTACAAAAAAACAAATCTTACAACTTTTCTTTAAAAAAAACAAAAACTTACAAGAAAAAAAGAATTTCCTTTAAATTATCTTTGTCATCAGTGGCTACCCTTCAGTCAACCAACAATATTTCTAACGAAAAATCCTGTCTAACAGTTTCTTACCCCACAAAAAAATATAAAATAAAAACGTTTTTACAAATTTTCTTTAAAAAAAACAAACATTTAAAACTTACAAGAAAAAAAAAGAATTTCCTTAAAATTCTTACAAGTTTTCTTTAAGAAAAAAAATGTTTCTATTTATTAAAATGAAAATTTTTTTAAATTATTTATTCATAAATAAATAAAAATAAAAAAAATCTTACAATTTATTTTGAAAAAAAAAGAAAATTTTCCTTACAATTCTAACTTCTTGAAAAGTAAAAAGAAAAAAGGTTTTTATGTATTTTATTAAGATAGACTAAGATGTTCGTTGGGAGTTTTTGTGTTACGTTTATTTGGAGAGAAACAGCCCACACATAATTAGTTAACCATCAACTAGCAAGGTGACATGAGGTTCATCAGAGCACTGGGGACTTTTGGGGCTAAATGGGGGGGGGATGCTGAACTTAGTCATTTTTTTTTATGCCTCGTTCACTGTGCATTCATGGGACCATGCGTGCTTCGCTTGTTCTTTCTTGTTTTCTATTATTGTTTTTTTTTTTTTTTTTGTAGGTGATAGGTCACAGTTATGGTGTGCTCTGGGTAACGGTGTTGTGAGAGTCTTTGACGCTAATGAATGGGAACTGGAAAAAGAATTTGTGCAAACCAACCAAATGGTGGTAAGTTGTTGAAATAATTCTACTCTTGAATGTATTAAAATACATTCCTTTTTTACTGACATGAACCACTTGAGGGTGACTTGGCCTTTTGGCTAGGAGCAAAATGTAGTATCTGCTCTGCTACTACAGTTCATCTTTTCTGTTCGCAGTCAGTGGAGGAAAAAATCCTTCTAGACTGAGAGAATTAAAAATTTTTTATCTCCACCAACTGTGATCCTTTTTGGGAGATGGTTTTTCTAAAAACCAACACTGTGTTTAATTCTGCCTTCGTGAGGAGGTAAGTAAATTTAGAACTAATTGTAAATCAACACCTTTATCCATTGCACCTTGGATCCAAAACAATTTCCATATTTTTTTTTTTTTATTTTATTTTATTTTTTTTTAGTCCATGGGGCACTTTAAAAAGCACTTTATCCTGCCTTAACAGAGTTCAAAATAGACTTCGTAGCCTAGTGAGGGATGCCCTTCTCTCTTCCCTGCAACCTCTTTCCCACAGAAGAGACTTTGCGATCCTGTCTCTGCTTTATCATTATTTTCATGGTAAATGCTCGTCTGAGCTCCAATCCAAGGTCCCCTCCTTGCCAAACTTCCATGAACAAAGCTTCTTTCTTAGAACTGCATGCTTGTGGAACTCTCTTCCGTTTCCCTGCTTTCCAGCTGACTACAATATGGTCGTCTTCAAGTCCAATGTAAACAAGTTAAGTAATTGAATTTACCAAATTTTCACTAATAATTATTATGATATTGACTACTGTATACTCATTAACCCTTATCCTCGAGTGACTGCTGGGCCTTGATAAAAAAGAAAAGATCCTTGTCCTTTTGACAAAAAAAAAATCGATTTGAGAATCTTAAGTAGGATGACTGTGGAGTGAATGTGGTATTATGGTGATTAAAGTTTCTAGCTATGAAAACGATAGATACGTATATAAAGTACAGTGACAAGGATGACCATTTGATCTCCCCCCCCCTCCCCAACACTTTTGAATGGCCTAGTGTCTAATTTATTTTTGCATTTTTCACAAATAAACTTTTCCAAATGTTGTATCTGTTCTAATACTTAGCTATATTTTTTCTGTCTTTGATCAGTAAAGGAGAGATCTTTCTAGACTGAGGTAATTTTAATTTTTGCGTCAATCTAGAATGTTTTTTGTTAAGTGTTGAGACATGATGTTGAACAAAGATGGCTCTGGTAAATCAAATCGGTGAAGAATCAATGCAGTCACGATTTTGAGTTTTGAGTAATTCTTAATAACAAAGAGGTCGGCGAAGAATCAATGTAGTCACAATTTTGAGTTTTGAGTAATTCTTAATAACAAAGATGGCGGCGAAGAATCAATGCAGTCACGATTTTGAGTTTTGAGTAATTCTTAGTAACAAAGATGGCGGCGAAGAATCAATGTAGTCACGATTTTGAGTTTTGAGTAATTCTTAGTAACCAAGATGGCAGCGAAGAATCAATGTAATCACGATTCAGTTGTTTCAAAGCAGAGGTTGACAGCAAACTGAATTGAATCCAAAATTTGATATTTTTTATCATAAATTTGAAGGCTTCTGATTGGTTGATTGTCCTAACTGTAAGTAAGATCATCGGCATCATTGAGGTCATACCCTCATCTGTAATCAAAAATATTTTAATATTTTTGATATTTTGACTCGATTTGATTAAAAAAAAAAAAATATAAATAAATGAAATAACCTTTTTTTTAAGGATCTAGATTTCCTACACTTTAACGAACCATTTTTATTTTATATAGCCTTTAATTTTTTTTTTTTTACAAAGGAGTCATCACTTATCAAGGCCTGAAGGCCACCTGAGGATATGGGTCAATGAGTGTAAGGTGGTCACTGAGACGACAGCTTGTTGGTGGTGGAAGTTTGGTAGAATATTATTATTTAAGGGGGTGGGGGCGAGACATAAAAAAACTTGTTTATATTAGACTTGAAGATGACCATGTTGTCAGCTGGGAAGCATGCCAGCAGAAATGTTAAATTTGTTAAGCTATGCTGACCAATGAAATCGGGGAAAATCTCACTTTACTTTATATATACAAATTTATAAGGTATTTCCAAAAACTTGTTTGCCATAAAAAAAAGTGGGCATGACAGAATAAATTCTGACTTAAAATAAGCAGAAAATAGCTATTATATATGCTGTAAAAAAAAATAAAATAAATAAAACCACCAAACCAAACACCGTGAATAAATATTTGAAGATATAATGAACTTGAAACTTAATGCTGCAATATTTTTTTTGATATCTAATAGGTGTATGCTCCCTCAAAGCTGGGAGATTCAACTTAAAAACACTGCTGATAGGAACTGACGAATCAAATTAATTCACATTCTGCTATCGACCAATCAGAAACCAGAATTGCTCGATAACAAATCTTTTTAGCATTTCGGCACATAATTTTTTTCGTGTCAACACGAGAAGGATCTTCTGCTCTTTTGCTGCAAAATTATAAGATCCAGAACTTGTGCAGAATAGCGACCCACTGAAAATTCTTCATCTCCAAGACTTGTGCAGAATAGCTATTCATCAGAAACTCTTTCGAAATTAAAAATGGCTTCCAATTCAAGAATAAACAAAAAAAAAAAAAGAAAGAGGGTAAAGAAAGAAGAGTAAAAGTAATGAAAAAAGGATGAAAAAAGATGAAAGAAAAGTAAAGAGAGTAAATAACTAAAGCAGTGAAAATAAAAAAAGAGAGAAAGAAAGGGAGAGTAAAAGTAGTGAAACTAAGGAAAGAGTAGAGAAGGAAGAGGAAAGAAAAGAAATGAGATTAAGGAAATGAGAGTAAGAAAAAAGTAAATGAGAGGAAGGAACGTAAGAAAAAGAAAAAGAAAGGTTTAGAGAAACAGTGAAGGGGTGGGAAAAAAAAGTAAAGACGAATGAGAAAATAAAACTTGAAATGGAAATTAGAAGAAAACGAAAGAAAGCAAAAGAAGAGGAAAGAAAAATAAATATGTGTAAACAAAGGAGAAAAAGGCAGGAAAGAAAAAGAACGTAAAAAAATAAGTAAAAATGAGTAGATGGATTAAAGAAAGAAAAGGAGGAAAAGCGGAAAGAGCAATGAGACTAAAATTAGATGTGGCTTCCAATTCAAAGCAAATTATATTTACTTATAAAATTGATCAATTTAAAAAAATAAATTCATTAAAAAAATAATTTAAAACTACTCTTGCTTGTATTATGTTTGTAATTATAGTTTATAACTTGATTATATTCCAATTTAAATATTTTAAATAGTTAATTTTAATCTTATTTCTTAGTTCTAATATTTGTAAGTCTTTATTTCCATTTTTATTTCTATTTCAGTAGTGTAAATATGACTATTGACGGCTGAGATTTCTCGAGGAGCTGTGTACATACAGGGTGGAACGATAAATTTGTTGCCCTAAAGAAATCAACACTACAGCTTTATTTTAAAACTTTTAATAAAATAATCAATTCAGGTAACTTGATTATGTAGTAGAGCTGACATTTATTCAATGTAGTCGCCTTCAGCCTCAATCACTGTCTCGATACGGGTCTGGAACTGGGAGCATAGCTTTTCCACAAGTGTTGGCGATGAATACTCAGCAGATGGCATCATCAATTTGGCTTTGGTGTTGTGGGAGGTCATGTTGGTGATGTTCTTGACATATGACCAAACAAAGTAGTCCAATGGGTTCAGGTCAGGGGAGGAGGGGGGCCCTGTGAGGAAAACTCCTTCTGAAGCCAAGTCTGAGTCTCTTTGAGCTTGTGGGCTGGCGCTGAGTCCTGCTGCCGCACCCAGGGTCTGCCAGCAGTCTCCTAATTGTACCACACTCTTTAGCACATCCACATACACTTTGATATTGACTTTAAAATCAACTTCGAAGATGTGACGTGGTATGATGTGGCTCTCTCTTGAAACCACACCAAGAACCATAACTGTAGCCGGAAAGTTTGTATTCATTACCCTGGGCACATCCTTGTTATTCATGGCAATCCAACAATGAATTTTGAGAGTGCTGGCAATGGTCCTGTTGTCATAACTTGGATTAGTAAAGAGCAGGAGTTGTACAGAGGCGCATCTCTGATCTCACTCATTGAACATTGTTTCATTTTCAGACATGATAGAAGGCTCCTATCGCTCTTAGGATTCGTACACCAACTAGTAGATGGCCTGCAAAAAAAAAAAAAAAAAAAAAGAACCGTTTCCATCAAACGGAAATGGAATCATGTGGTCTTTTCTAGGGCAACAATTTTATCGTTCCACGTTATAAATACAGGGATGTGTAAATGTTAATATAATTACTCTTTTGTTTGTATATATATATGTTTATTTCTGTGCCATATCTGTATGTGTGAGTGAGTGTATGTACAGCTTTGGTTTAAGAGCAAGGTTTCTTTCGACTTAAAAGATAAGGCTCTATTTTCTCTCCCCCCCCACACACACACACCAGGTGCCAACTTAGATTTTAGTTTTCTTGTTTGAAAATATAAAAATACTTCAAGCATGAAAAAAAAAACTTTTACAAAAATGATTGGATTCGGCATTAAATAACTGGACAAAGATTGATATGCCATAAAACAAAACAAACCAAATACTATGCATAAAGTCTGATAATAGTTCGATTTCATTAAAATTTGATTTTCCTCTGGAAAAAAAGTACTTGATCAAATTAAGTTACTTTTTATTCGGAGAACTTTATTCCATAACGGGTACGTACAATATAACTCTTTCTTTTTTTTCAATATTTTCATTTTTTAAGGTCTTGATTAAACTGTACAAGTGCCAATGAAATACAAAACTGTTTGATTTAATTACGTAAATTTGTTGTTGTTTTTGGTTTAGTGCTTTGGTTTGAATTCTAAAAGTTTTCATTCGTTTGTATTTGTAGTAGTAGTAGTAGTAGTAGTAGTAGTAGTAATATGCTGTTTTTGTTGGTGAGTAATTGTTTTTATTTTTCCTTCCTAAATAGACCTGTCTGTTCTCGCCGTCAAGTCATCAGATATGGGCCGGATGCGTCAACATCTATATAATCAACACGGACAATATCAAATGCGTGACACGTTTAAGCGACCATAAGGATCTTGTCACAGCCATTATTCAAGGAGAAACTGAAAGGTTTGTATCATCGATTCAAGCATTTTTAACTTGGAGCTGAATTTCTCGACAAGGTTCCGCAAAAACAGCTTTGTATATTATTTATTTATTTTTTACTTATTTATTTATTTTTTTTTTACTTATTTATTTTTTATTTATTTATTTTTTTTACTACTAGCAGTTCAGCCCGGCTTTGCTCGGGCCCTATGTACTGTTTATAACTTTATGTGCATATTAAAAAGTTTGACTCATGTCCAGATAACTTACATCTAAAATTTCAAGTGTTTAGACCCAAAATTGGCGGAGGAATTTGGTAGAGTCTGCAAAGGTCAGCTCTTTCAACTTTGACCTCTTGGCAGCCAAATTTTCACCCAAAAACTGATTAACAAGTTTGCTGCATGTCTGAATACCCTTTATGTAAAATTTCAAATGTTTAAACCCAAAATTGGCTGAATAGTTTGCTAGAGACCACAAAGGTCAATTCTTTTGAACTTTGATTCCTTTGGCAGCCAAATTTTCGGCCAAAAACCGGTAAAAAAAAACTTGCCCTATGCCTGAATACACTTTATATAAAATTACAAATATTTAGACCAAAAATTGGCTGAGTAATTTGGTAGAGACCACAGTGGTCAATTTTTTTACAACTTTGACCCCAATTTTGACCCCCTTAACATTTATTGTTTTAGGCTCAAATCAAATTATGAAGTTTGATCTATGTCCAAGTATGGTACATCTAAATTTTCAAGTGTTTTGATCCAAAGTAGATTTAATAACCTAAAAGTAGTTAACGGGCAGACAAGGTTTGTTTTTATGTATAGATTAGCAGGGGTACCCGGCGTTGCCCAGGTATGTCGAGGTGGTATAGTAAGGAACTCGGGGTGGGGGGAGAGAGGTGTTAAAAAAAGTGGTAGTAACGGGGGTGGGGGTATCAAAACAGCAGTAGACAGTTTGGATGGAGAGTGTTGTTAAAAAAAAAAGTGATAGTAAGCAGGCAGGCTCGAACCTGTAACGCGAAGGCGGAAAAGAAGGTGAAAAAAAAATGTAATGTCTTAGCTGATGTGTTCATCGCGCATCCGGAAGTCACAAGCATTGGAATTAAGGCTAGTAAATCGAAAGGAGACTATGAATTGTGAAAATATCAACGAGAAAAGCGAGCCCCCTCCTGGTAAAAAATGGCCAAGTTGAAGTTGAAGGAATGAATATTTTTGGCCAATTTTTCGATGTTTGTCATCTGAGACGTCGAGCTTCAAAACGATACCGATCTCGTTAGGATCCGTCGCGTGTGTCAAGAGTTTTTAGCAGACACACACACACACACACACACACATTTTGCTTTTTATATAGTAGAGTTTTTCATTTTCTTTTCTTTTTCAGTTACGCATTTTCAGCCAGCGTCGATGGGACGATTCACAAGTGGGATGTGACTAGTTTGATATCAATCAAAAAGATAAAAGTTGATATTGAAGAAGATTTGAAAAATATCAAACTTAACGATAATTTAATCTGGTGCGGTAAGTAAATATCTATGTATGTATTAGTGCTGGGATGATTAACTGGAATCGGAAAAATTAGTGCCGAAAACGATTCATTAAGTTGTCTTTTTTATTTTATTTTATTTATTTTTTATTTTATTTTTATTTTTTTTTATTTTATTTTATTTATTTATTTTTTTTTTTTACAGAAAAATCTTGGTAGTAATGAAAAAATAAACATTTATTGATTTTAAACTATTAATAAAACTAAAATATACAGTCCCCCCCCCCACCAGTGTTTATTTTTACGTCTGAGGAAATATCTGCATACGTAACATGTGCTTTTATGGAAATCGGGGGGGGGGGGGAGGGAATAACAACTCAAGTATTTAGAGATGTATAAAGAATCGGAATCTGGAAAAAGATTGGAATCGTTCCATAACTAGTTTGTATATATAACATGATTTTTTTTTTTTTTTTTTTTTTTTTTTTAAGAAATAAAACGGTTATAAAGAAGAATATTATTGATGATATTTAAATATTCATTTAAAAAATATCAGACTCCTTTTAAAATGAAAAAAAAAAAAATTATATTATAGATAAAATGCAACACTCAAGAACAACACAAACAAATAGCAATTAATTTGAACACAATATTTATAGATATTAAAAAATAGTTTTATTTAACACAGGAGTTGTTTTATTTATTAGTGGTGTATAAACTCTCCTTTGCGTGATAATCCATTACGAAGTTCGGAAGGTTGACGTTCATCATTAAAATCCATTATATTTTTTATTATTAGAAATATTTTGATGTAGACATTTGTTTTTTTATTTATTTATTAAACTTCAGTAAGTTTTAAGAGATCAAGAGAGCTAAATCCTCCTGGAACTAACACTTGATTCTGTTATGATTTAAATTTATATCCGAGGGCTCTTTTAAGAATAGATGCTGTTCCCTTTATGGCTGCTATTTGTATCTCGTTACAGCTTGGTCTTCCAGGGATTCCATATGTCTGGATAAAGGAAAAGATTTAGAAGAAGGGAGGAAAAGGGAAGGATAGAGAGAAAGAGAAATGGTAAGAGTATACTGTAATGGTGGTGGTAGTAGTAGTAATAGTGGTAGTCTTGATTCACTACAAATTCTCCTTTGCCTGGTAATCCATTATGAAGTTCCGAAGGTTGATGTTGATCTTTAAAATCCATTATATTTTTTATTATTAGAGCTTAGAAATGTTTGGATGTAGACAGCTACGTATAAATCCATGTCTGAATAAAAGATTTAGAGAAAGTTATTCATCGCTACTTGTGTAAATAGAATCACCTCAGCACGCGTATTTAGGACAAAAACAAGCATTTAACATTTCACCATCTGTTTTTGCATGGCCGAAATGGTGTTCCTTTTGATTTAGCATCAATTTTGAAACTTGAAATAATTTCAGTGGAGTTATTTCCCTTTGAAATAATTTTAGTGGAGTTATTTCCCTTTGAAATAATTTCAGTGGAGTTATTTCCCTTTGAAATAATTTCAATTGAGTTATTTCCCTTTGAAATAATTTCAATTGAGTTATTTCCCTTTGAAATAATTTCAATTGAGTTATTTCCCTTTGAATGTAATATAGAACAAATCCCTGAGTTTGAAAGGTTTTCCGAGTTCAATAAGATACAAGGTCGAAACATTGTAAGAATGACACTCACAACAAGAACAGTAGTCTGAATAATCCAAATAATGCAAATTATCAATCCTCATCTAAAAAATTCAGAAACACAAGAATTTGTTTATGTGGTAGATAGTAACATTGTTAAAAGTTAATCAGTTATTATTGTACATCTATCTATCTATCTATCTATCTATCTATTCAATGATATTCTTAAAATAGTTTATATTGGGAGTTATTTATTGTTTATAGAATAAAGTGTAGCAATGGGTTTTAGCTGAAAACGAGTCTTTAAATTGTCTTTTTCATTTGATTTTGTTTAAAGCAAAATCTTGGTAGTAATGATAAAATAATAAATATTTATTGATTTTAAACTATTAATAAGACTAAAATATACAACCCACCTCCTTTGCAGCAGCCTTCGCAATGTCTTCAATGTTATTATCTATTATCTTATCTGTTATTATTTTTTGTATTTTTTTGCAGTCCTCAGCAAAGCTTTGTTGGTTGTGGATTTTGAGGGCGTTGCGATAAAAGCGGTTGAACCTTCTTGTATGCTGAAAACAACAAAAGTAGATGAACTGATTTTAGCATGTTTTCAGATTGTAAAGTCCGCAAAAGAGGTGAGAAATTTTTTTTTTTTTTTTTTTTTTAGAGTCATGCAAGTAGTGACTTATTTGTTTAAAAGATTTTTTGCATTTAAGTTTGGAAGTTACTTCTATTGTTTTCATTTTTTTTTTTAAGAATTTCACTCAGAATAAAGGGAGACAATTTAAGAAGTTCTAAAGGTTTTCATAGAACTTCTCAGAAAATGGATGAAATTCAATTTTTACAGTATCTTTAGTCTATTAAAAGTAAAAATAGTTACAAAACTCTCTCCTCCCCATATTAAACAATAATATAAAAGCGAAAATCTGTGTGCGTGTATTTTTTGTGTATGTCCGGCAAAGGCTTTTGGAGGGGGAGGGGCGCTCCGGGCAGTTACTGTTTCTTAGAACCTTTTATATGGTACCTAGATTATAATATCTATGATTTACGAAAGGGGGTGGTGTGTATCTTTTATTTGGGTGACTTTTGCACGCTATTTTCACAGTATTTCTTAGTCTCTGCATGTTTATTTGGCTTTTCCGTATATAAACGAAACTTAAACTGTAGCAAAATAAGCCTCCGTCGCACTCGTGCTTGGGATGTCCAGAAAGCAATGAGGTTTGATCAATGCGGCCCAAATCCATCATATCAGACAATTGCTATTCATTTTGACACTCCCCTATTTATGGGGAGGTTTTCCCTAACATCTTGGAAACGCAGACACTGGCTTGCAGCCAAAGTTACGTTTCCCCATATGACGTGATGTTTGACCTCATTAAATTCATGCACCTGTCCCTTAAGTTTTTAATTGTTAAATTAAAACGCTTTTCATTCCTCTCCCTTCGTGGCCGAGCGGGTAAAATACCAGTCTTTTTTTTCCCTTTCTTTTCCACGTTCATGTCAAGGCTTCGGGTTCAAACCTACCTTCCTACCAAAACCTATTTTTTTCATTTACACCTCCAAAACACCCGGGAACGCCGGGCACCCCGCTAGTCTATTATATAAAAGGCAAAATGGTTACGCGTATTTTTGTATGTCCAAGAAAGGCTTTTTTCGCAGTGCTTCTCGACAGGGTTACTGTTTTGGAGAAGTTTCTTTATACTCCCTAGATTATAATATTTCCGATTCGCAAACAGACGTCGTCTCTATCTTTATTTTGATCAACTTTTAAAAATTTCCCTGATTACCAGTGTTTGTTTGTCTTCTATATGTATAAAAGGCAAAATGTGTGTGACCATTTCGTGTATGTCTCGCAAAGGCTTCTTTCGCACACGCTCCCGGGGTCGTTACTATCGCTTAGAACTGTTTATATACCCCCTATATAATAATATCTACGATTTGGCAATGCGTGTAGCGTCTAGATTTACTTACAGCGACTTTTACAAAATTATTGCTATTTTGGCTTCTCACATGTTGATTCGGCTTTTTTGTATAAAAAGCAAAACTAATTCAAAGCTAACACGGTGTTCTCGGCATCGCGCCGGGAACCTCCACAAGCAATCAGCTTTGATCAATTTGGGGCTAAACTCCTTATATCAAACAATTGCTAATCGCTTTCATTTGGCGAGCCTGTTTCCCCCCACCATCATCTTGGGGAAGCGAAAACTGCCCCGCATTGAAACAAAGTAAACATACCTCAAAAAGCTGTCCCGCATTAAATAAAATACTGCTACGTCATCTCGTAACGCTCCCGCAATGACCTCATTTAGCAGCTATCTGTCAATCAAACCTCTTTCACTCGCTTTATAAGCCTTATTTTGATACTCTAATAAATTCCTCTTACTCCTGGCTTAGACAGCTAAGTGGTTGGCATTTGTTTCACCTCCGCGTCAAGGCTTCCGGGTTCAATCCCGTCTCCCGACCAAAACTATTTTTTTTTCTTTTACATCTTTAAACACTCGGGCAACGTTTTTTTTACTTCGCTTATTCTTTAGATTACCTATCTCCCCCCCCCCCCCCACTACTTTTTTTTTCTTCACTATTTTTTTGTTTGGGTTTTGGTTTTTCTGATTTTTTTAACATCGTTTCAGGGTTATTATCTACCCCCCCCCATACGCACACCTACAAACACCCGGGCAACGCCGGGTACCCCCCGCTAGTCTATATATATATATAAAAGTGAAACTGTATGTATGTATGTATGTTCGCTTTTTCTGTATGTCTACAAAAGGCTTTATTGGCCGTCATTCTCGATTGGCTCGCTCCTTCTTAAAACCTTTTATATGCTGTCTAAATAATAATATCTACGACTAAGGAACTCGGGTCGCAGCTACCTTTAATTTATCCGACTTTTACAAGCTATTTTCGAGATATTTTGTGATCGCCGCGTAGCGGGGAAAACAGAAACGGCCAACGATTTTTTCTTTTTAACAGGGTTGTTTTAATCTACCCACCCACCAAACACCCGGGCAACGCCGGGTACCCCCGCTAGTCTAATATAAAGGGAAAAAATCTGTTTAAATATATGTTTGTATGTCTCGCAAAAACTTTCAACGGAGGCGACGCATTTTCACAAGATCAGTATCGTTTTGAAGCTCGACCCTTCAGACGACATGTATCGAAAAAAGTATTAATTTCTTCACCTTCAACTGGACAGGGGTAGCAAAAAAAATCATTCCTTCATGAAAGTTTAACCATACACGCAAAAAAGTTTTTTCTTGAATTAGTTTAAATATAAAAAAAAGTGACCCAATTTTGCTGACGTGATCATTACTCAGTCGGTTAAGTAGTAGCATCTTTAGATTGCACATTTGAGCCAACATGTAAGATTTTTTTTTTTTTTTTCGATTTTTTAAAGCTTTAATATTGAAACAGGGTTATATATGCCATTTTTCGTTCTTTTATTTTTTTTTCATCACGGTCACTGTTTTTTTTTTTTTGTTTTTCGATTATTCTTTATTTTCCATTTTGTTTTGATTTACCCTCTAACCCCAACCAACACCTCCAAACAGCTGGGCAATGCCGGGTACCCTTGCTTGTCTATCTCTATATATAAAAGGCAAAATGTGTGTGACCATTTCATGTATGTCTTGCAAAGGCTTCTTTCGCTGGCGCTTCTTCTATTTTACCTTCATTAATGAGGTAAAATAGAAGCAGCAGAGTTAACTTTCATTGTGGACATGTGTCAATTCTGTTTTTAATATTTAAATAAATAAATTCAAACCTGTTTCTGTTAGTATTTCGCAGTGGCCTAAAATGGGCGCACGTGTTTGTGTATGTCCAAGAAAGGCTTTTTTGCCAGGGGGTTCTCGACAAGGTTACTGTTTTGGAAAACTTTCCTTATACTCCCTAGATGATAATATCTATGATTCAAAAAATGGACATTGTATCTTTATTTTGATCGACTTTTAAAAAATTCCCTCCATCCTGTTCTTTCCAGTGTTTGTCTTTTTCGAATAAAAGCGCAACTGATCGAAGCAAACAGCAGGACCTCAGACATCCAGAAGGCAATTAGCTTTGATCAATGTGGGGGAAACCCTTCATATCAGACAATTACTATTCATTTGGACACTGCCAGAGTTACCCACCTTTTTTTTGGGGGGGGGGGGCTGTTTTTCCCCAACATCGTGGGGAAACAAATATGGCAGAGAAAACTGAAAGCTTAACTGGCCTACAGCCAGAGTTAAGTGCGTGATTCTTATCTGTTATGGCGTTATGGTTGATATCGCTAAATTTGAACGTTTTTACACTTCTGCTCCCGTCATGGTGTAGCGGTAAGATGTCAGCATTTCTTTCACTTTTTTTTTCTGCCTTCGCGTTGCGGGTTCGAGCCTGCATGCCTACTACCACTTTTTTTTTTTTTTTGCTCAACACACACATCCAAACACCCGGGCAACGCCGGGTACCCTCGCTAGTATAGTCATATAACATTCATATCATTTTATTGCTGGTATGATACGTCTTAGATATGTTTTGCTGAATGGTATAGATTTACCAAACAACAAAGATGCGTATAAATCCGTAAGAAAACTATGGGTACTTGTACGGTTTAAGCAAGACATTAAAAAATGAAAATATTGAAAAAAGTTTAAATTGCACGTATCCGTTATAGAATGAAGATCTCAAAAAAAAAAATTCACTTAATTTCATGAAGTAGCTTTTGTTTTACAGCAAAAAAAACAATTTATGATACCGAGCAAAAGGTTTTTTTAGGAAGAAAAGCTAGTATTAAAGAGGAGGAGGAAGTGTCGGCGCTTTACATTGAGTTATCTCCTCGTGGCGTGTTCAAGAAATTCCAAATTCACCGTGCTAACATATAAACATGTTTTTCCGCTGTAAAAAAAAAAAAAAAAAAAAACCTACTCGATCAAATAAAGTGAAATTTTTTTTTCGGAGATCTTCAGTCCAAAACGGATACGTACAATATAACCTTTTTTCGATATTTTCATTTTTTAATGTCTTGATTAAACTGTACAAGTACCACGATAACTCATACCTTTCGAGAAATTCTTCAGAAACTTTATTTTAATATGGATGTAAATTCCCTAAATATGCGTAATATTGCATTGTTAATTGTCTATAGTTCTGGGGATGAGGTGATTCCAACGTCTTAGTTAGCCGAGGCGACTAAGACGTTGGACAGACATTGCAAGTCTCCAAGGTGCTGAGTTCAATCCTGAGCGAAAGCAGTGGCAGTGACAACACAATGGCAGCGACAGCGATACACAATAACATTAAGCGGTACAGCTGAATGGAACGAGAACATGGTACCCCCGTAACAATAAAGGGTTGGGTTCGAAATTCCCAAAAAACAGTTCCCGAGTTCGAGATACACCTGAAGAAGGCCGAAGGATGATACGGTCGAAACGTAGTGAAAAAAACACTGAAGATGAGGAAGTGAGTCCGAAAAACGAAATCCATAATTGCATTGTTGACGTTAGAATCTCTGGAAACAATTGATCTTTTTGCACAGTCGGCCACGGAGCAGTGTCAATATGGATAAACCCTGGTATTGCAAACCAGCAATAGTAGCAGTGACGGATTCTGCTGGAGATCTTGCTTTAATTCAAAAAATGTTCCATTTAAATTATTAAATTCTTGTTGACCCTACAATGTTGCTTTGCTTCGAAAAATGTTTCATTTAAATTAATTTGTTCAAAAAGAAAAAAAAAAAATTTACTTTCTAAAAATCCAATGTTGCTTTCATTACAAAATTGTTTTATTAAAATTATATTTTCTTACACAGACTTTTAAATAAATGTTTTTACAATTATATACTGATACATTTTTATACAATGTTTTTGGTTTAAAAATATTTTTCTGTTCGGAAGAAATAAATCTTGTTTGTTATTCATTTGCCATTTTTATTTGACCAAGAAGAAATTGGAGTTACTGCCCCCAAAAGATGGCCGCCGTCCGTATACTTTTCAATAAATGTTTTTACAATTATATATTGATACATTTTTATACAATAAGTGTTTTTAGCCTATAATCTTGATTTTCTGTATAATTTTCTTCACTTAAATGTTAATCTTGTATTTAAATAATCCTTATAATTGTATTTAAATAATATTTATAATTATATTTAAATAATCCTTATAATTGTATTTAAATTATCTTTATAATTGTATTTAAATTATCTTTATAATTGTATTTAAATAATCCTTATAATTGTATTTAAATGATCTTTATGATTGTATTTAAATAATATTTATAATTGTATTTAAATTATTTTTGTAATTGTATTTAAATTATTTTTATAATTGTATTTAAATTATTTTTATAATTGTATTTAAATTATCTTTATAATGGTATTTAAATTATCTTTATAATTGTATTTAAATAATATTAATAATTGTATTTAAATAATATTAATAATTGCCTAATGTTGTAAAGTATTTTTCTAAGTACAGGGTGGAATGATAAAATTGTCGCCCTAAAAAAAACACTGCAACTTTATTTTTTTATTTTATTTTTTTTCTTTTACATGGGTGTCACCACTTATCAAGGCCCAGAGGCCACTCGAGGATAAGGGTTAATAGGTATACATTAGTCATTGTAATTTTAGCATAGTAAACAGTGGGAATTTTGTAACTTGGATTACTTAGGGGGATGATTCAATTAGAACTTGTTCACATTGGACTTTTTCTTTTTTTTTTTTTTTTTTTCATAGGTATCAACACATTATCAAGGCCAAGAGGCCACTCAAGGATAAGGGTTAAAGAGTGTACAGTAGAAATTGGACAATATAATAATCATTAGTAATGAAAATTTGTTAAATGTTTAAATGCTTTATTGAAAAAATCAATTCAGATAACTTTATTATGTAGTAGAGATGACATCTATTCAATGTAGCTGCTTTCAGCCTCAATCACTGCCTCAATATGGGTCTGGAACTGGGAGCATGCCTTTTCCACAAGTGCCGGCAGGAGCTCAGTGAATACTCGGCAAATGGCGATGATCAGGCTAACTTTGGTGTTGTGGGAGGTCATGTTGGTGATGTTCTTGGCGTATGAACAAATGAAGTAGTCCAATGAGTTCAGGTCGGGGGAGGAGGAGGCTAGCAGGAGAAAAGTACAAAGTCGTAACACTCCAGAAGCAAATGGTCTCTTTGGACTTGTGGGCAGGTGTTGAGGGTTTGCCAGTGGCCACCTGATTGCGCCAGGTAATCACAACACTCTTCAGCACATCCAAGTACACTTTGGTGTTGATTTCCAGGCCGACTTCAAAGATGTGAGGTATTATGATGAAGCCCTCATTTGAAACCGTACCAAAGACCATAACCATGGCCGGAAACTTTATTTTCATCACCCTGGGCACATCCTTGTTATTCATGGCAATCCAGCAATGCTTTGGGGGTGCTAGCAATGGTCCTGTTGTCATAACTTGAATCGATAAAGAGCATGGGTTGTACAGTGGCGCATCTCTAATCTTGCTCGTTGAACATTTTGTCACTTTCAGACATGATAAAAAGCTCCTATCGCTCTTGATCGTGCAATGATTCAAAACATGCACTGATGCATTATAAGCATATATGGATACGACTGCTTTTTGGCAGCAATGGGCTTTTTATATCATCTCAGAAACGAGCGTACACAAACTGGAGCCTAAGTAAATGATTTTTTCACAAATTATCTTACCATTTGCTTTTTATATATTTAATGTCAATATTTTTTTCATCCTTTTCAGATTTGGTTAGGTTATTCAAACACAAACAGAATTCTGATATTGGATAGCGAAACGTACGAAATAAAAGACAGCATTTGTTTGAAATTCCAAGGCACAATGCAAAAAGGAGTTTCGGCTTTGGTTAAAATCAAGGATACAGTAAGTATTAAATGTTTTTTACCTTTTATATCAAGACTAGCAGGAGTACCTGGCGTTGCCTAGGTGTTTAGGTGTGTGTGCTTGGGCGAGGTGGGGGGTAAATCAAAACAAAAGAATAAGTAATAACCCTGTTTGAATATTATATAAAACTTAAAAAAAAAAATAGTTGCCCGGGTGTTTGTGTCGGTGGGGTGGGGGGGTGGGGGTAAAAAAAAAAAAGTTTTGGTAGGTAGGATCAAACCCAAAGCCTTGAGGCGAAGTGGGAAAATAAAATGTGAAAAAATGTGACCCGTTAACCGCTCTGTCAGCAAGAAAGAGTAACTGAAACAGGTTTGAATTTATTTAAGTTAGAAACATAATTGACAGGTGCTCGCACTTTATGACTTATAGTAGTGGAGTTAACATTTACTGCGGGCCAGTTTTTTGGGGTTTGTTTACCCAACTTTGGCTGGTTTTGTTTCCCCAAGATGTTGGGGGTAAACCAACTCTCCATAAAAAGGGGATTGTCCAAATTGAATAGCAATTGTCTGATATAAGGAGAAACTCCGCATCGATCAAAGCTGATTGCTTTCTGGATGTTCCCGGCAATCAAATTAGTTTCGTTTTTATACAAAAAAGGCGAATCAACACTCGGCGATCGAAAAAAATCTCAAAACTAGCACGTAAAAGTCGGGTAAATTAAAGATAGACGCAACCCCCGTTCTAGATATTATGATTTAGACAGCATATAAATTTTAAGGAGTGAGCTGACCGAGCGCCCCCCCCCTTTAAGAGCCTTTTGCGGACATACGGAAAAAGTGCACACACTAACACGCACACATTTTCGCTTTTATATATGTAGAAGTTATGATACCTATATATTAATACGAAATTAATTCGAAAATAGCGGTGAAAAAAGCGACCCTGTTGAAAAGTGCCCAGTTTATAGTGAAGGAATTAATGTTTTTGGCCAATTTTTCAATATTTGCCATCCGAAGAGTCAAGCTTCAAAAATGATACCAATCTTGTGAAAATCCGTTCCCCCCTGTCGAAAGTTTTTGCGAGACATACAAACATACATATGTTTAAACAGACAGGTGAGATTTATATATATATACTAGCGGGGGTACCCGGCATTGCCCGGGTGTTTGGAGGTGTGTGTGTGTTTTTGGGTAAATCAAAACAAAAATCGTTTCCCAGGTGTTTGTTTTATAAAAAAAAAAAAGTTTTGGTAGGTATGTAGGAAGGATTGAACCCGTTGAAAAATAATAAAGTGTGAAAAAAAAACGTGCGATGTTTAACAGAAACATGTTTGAATTTATTTAAGTAAGATTAAGAATTGACAGGTACCTGTACTTGACGACTTAATGAGGTCAACTTTCAGTGCGGGGCAGTATTTTATTTACTGCGAGTCTGTTTGCTTCTTTTTTTATACGAAAAAGTCGAATCCACATGAGGTGATCGAAAAATGTTGAATATTTAACTTTTGAAAGTAGGGCAAATTAAATAGACAGGCGACCTCCGTTGTTAACTCGTAGATGTTATGATTTTGGCGTGATATAAAAAGTTTTAAGAAGTTGTGAGCCGACCGAACACTTCTTGGAAAAAAGCCTTTCTTGGACATACACGAAAACGCGCACACACACACATACAAACAAACATTTTCGCTTTTATATATATAGACTAGCGAGGGGTACCTGGCGTTGCCTGGGTGTTTGTAGGTAGGTGTGTGTGAAAAAACCCAAAATGTGAAAAAAAACAGGTGCCCATGAAAAAAAAACAAAGCCTTGACGACGCACAGTTTGAAAATAGTAAAGTGTGAAAAAAAAAAAAAAGGTGCGCGTTTTTGATTGACGTGACAGCGATAGCTATTCAGCAGTTAGCATTTTGTGCGGGACAGTTTTTAATGAGGTCAATAAATCGGTTTGTTTGTTTTTAAAAACCCGCTCCGTCGTCTCGAAATGAAAGCTACCGTCTGATATGATGAAGTCGACATTGACCAAACATTACTTAGCTCTCTAGAGACCACTGGCTCTGGGCCTGTGATTAGAGTCGAGTTTCGCTTTTTTTTATACCGAAAACCGAATGTAACGCGTGCCGATGCGGGAAATGTGGAATAATTAACGTTTGAAAGTCAATAAAATTAAATAGACAGGCGAGCTCCGTAGTTAACTGTGAGATATTACAATTTATAGATGATATAAAAAGTTTTAAGAAGTTGTGAAGCGAGCGAGCGCTTCTCTGAAAGAAGCCTTTTGTGGACATCGAGGAAAAGCGTACGTACATACATACATACATTTTCGTGTTTATATTTATAGATGTACAGTAGAACCTCAGGATATGGTGGCCCTAGTATACTTCTTTTTTTTTTTTTATTTATTTTTTTTTTTTTCAGGTTACGATGTGGAATACAATGTTTTTCCGGCCCCTAATCCTAACCCTAACTCGGCCCCTGGTTATGTTATTTGCCTTGCTTTACAGGGTTATTTATAATGTTATTACATGTGTATTATATACTGTACTGTATTTTGTTATTAATTTTTCATGCCATATCCCGCGGTTCTACTGTATATATATATATACTCGGGTTTTTTTATATATTCAAAAGTAATGGACTAATGAATTCAACGAGGTTGTTAGATAGTGCTCAATAAAAAGAGCTGATAATACTTGTTTATTTTTATATAAACATGCTCACATCCCGCTGCTACAAATAGCCACTTGTTTCAATCAAACAACAGATATCATCAGGCAGCGACTTGACTATTCAAAAGTTCAATGAATAAGGGTTATTCATAAGGTTATTCATTGAACTTTTGAATAGTCAAGTCGCTGCCTGATGATATCTGTTGTTTGATTGAAACAAGTGGCTATTTGTAGCAGCGGGATGTGAGCATGTTTATATAACAATAAACAAGTATATATATATATATATATATATATATATAAAGCTGAACGTTTGTGTGTGTGTCTGGTTACGAATAGACTCCTATATGGTTGACTATTATAGAAAATTGATCACATATAATGATAGATGTATCGAGACACAGGAATGGGTATGTTTGATCTGGCATAATGATGATTCATTAAAATTGTGGGGTCTGCGTACGCACCTGGTCCACAAAGTATGGAAATAAAAAATTAAAAAATTAAAAAAAAAACCTTTACAAGTGTTTTTGATATAGATGTACATAATAATACTTTGATAAGTATGTTTTAACTTAAATAGGGATGGTATAATAAAATTGTGGGGTCTGTGTTCGTGCCTGGTCTCCATAGAATGGGAATAGGCACAAACTTTAATAAAGACTTTTCATATCTATCTGCGTAAGTATACTTTGATAATTATGTTTCAGTTTGAAGAAATATGGTATAATAAAATTATGGGGTGTTCGTTCGCGCCTGACCTCCATAGAATGGAAATATGTCACAAAGTTTAACAAGGTTTTTTAATATAGATCCACAAAATATTGTGATAAGTGTTTCAGTGTGAACAGGTATGGTATAATAAATTATGGGGTTTATCTATTTTATTTTTACTTTCATCATATTTTGCTTTGGTTTTGATACCCCCAAATTCGAAGCTATCTCTTTACAACCCTTCCTTTTCATAACCTATCATACTTTCATAAATCAGAGTCCATTTTCTGTAAGTTGTTTTTGAACCCAGTCAACAACGGGTACTTTTTCTAGTATATATATGTGTGTATATATATATATATATATATATATAATATATATATAACCATTAATCCAGTCTACACCAATTAATTAGATATTTGTCATAAAGTAGTACTTTCAGTTGATTTCAGATCCATCAGTTTCTTTTGGGACACTGTGTGTATGTATGTATATATATATATATATATATATATATATATATATATATAAGGACAACATCAAAGTAAATTTAAAGCGGTTTCACATGGACCTTGAGACATGGGAGGACGTGGCTGGGAGCAGGTTGACATGGAGGAGCGCTGTCCACGAAGGTGCTGCGCTTTATAGCAGGGACCTAAATCAAGCTGCTGAGGATAAACGCAAGCACAGAAAGGACAGATTATCAACCAGACACACCCAACCCCGCCCCGCCACCACTACCTTTATCTGCCCAAATTGCACAAGAAAAATTGGGTCTAGGATTGGGCTCTATGCTCACCTGAGGACCCACAGAAGCCACAACGGAGGACAGTCTTACTCGGACACGAGTGACCGCCGATGATGATGATGATATATATATAACATTTTTTTTTTTAACAAAAATATGCATGGGTATCGATCCTCTGTTTCGTAAAACACTTTTTTTACACTAATATTAACAATTAGTATAGATATCCCCAAAAATCGAGTCGTAGGAGAGCCTTTAAAAAATATCTTAGTGACCCCTGAAGATTGAACCTCCTTTATGATCTATGGACCCACCCTCAAATCTTGAGTGTTAAGTAATTCCTAGTAATAAAGATGGCGGTGAAGAATCAGTGCAGTTCCAATCTTGAGTATTAAGTAATTTCTAGTAACAAAGATGGCGGCGAAGAATCAAATGCAGATTCGTGACTAGCTGAAAACATTATCAATAATTTTCCACACTCTTTATCTGTGCCTAAACCTAAACATAGATTCCATGATCAAAGCTTCTTTCTTAGAAGTGCACGCCTGTGGAATTGTCTTCCGTTTTCCTGCTTTCCAGCTGTCTATAATATGGTTGTCTTCAAGTACAATGATCCTGATGAGCCGTTTCACTTAAGTTAACAAATTTACCGAACTTCCATTACTATCGATTACTATATTGTCCTTTTGACTACTCTACACTCTTTAACCCTTATCCTTGAGTGGCCTATCGGCCTTGATAAGTGGTGACGCCTATGTAAAAAAAAAAAAAAAAAAAAAAAAAAAAGATGATGGCGAACTGATTTTTATAATAACTTTGGAAGCTTCTCATTGGTTTGTTATTATAACTTGTGGTTATAAAAACGATCGTCAAAATCATTAGTGGCATACCCCATTAGGAGTCAAAAATATTCTAACACAGATCCAACCCTCTTTTCCTTAGTAGAGAAAAAGAAGCGTGTTTTCAACACCCGAAGAAGGTTGCAGGTTGCAGCGACCGAAATGTTATGCTAATAATAATAACACTCAAGATGAGGATAATAGTCTGAGTAATCAACATAACACGAGCATTCACATCTCATCTCAAAAATTCAAAATTGCTGCAATATTTTTAATGACAATTTATATTAATTTGATTATTATTTTAAATTTTTTTTAAGGGAGTCACCATATATCAAGGCCCGAAGGCCACTCGAGGATATGGGTCGATTTTTTTTTTTTTACATAGGCATCACCACATTATCAAGGCTAAGAGGCCACTCAAGGATAAGGGTTAAAGAATGTACAGTAGAAATTGGACAATATAGTAATCAAAATTCGGTAAATTTGATAACTTATATGGAACGGCTCATCAAGAACTTATTTACGTTAGACTTGAACACAACCATATTGTAGTCAGCCAGAAAGCAGGAAAACGGAAGAAAATTCCACAGGCGTGCAGTTCTAAGAAAGAAGCTTTGTTCATGGAATCTACGTTTAGGTTTAGGCACAGATAAAGAGTGGGGAGAATTATTGATAGTTTTTTCAGCTAGACGAGTGTTTCTTGTGAAAGTTAGGCGAGGGAGACCATAGACTGAAGCTCAGTCGAACATTTTCCATGAAAATAACGATACATCAGAGACAAACTCGCAACATCTCTTCTGTGAGATAGAGGTTGCAGGACATCTCCTACGAGGCTACGAAGTCTATTTTAAACTCTATCAAGGCAGGACAAGTCCTTTCTAGCAGCTCCTGCCCAGATGTGGCAACAGTATTCCATTCTTGGACGTACCTGGCTCTTATATAGATAGAGAATTGCATCAGCAGTGAGATATCTACTGGATCGATAGAAAGATCCCACCATTTTTCCAGCGACCTTGGCAACAGATTTGATGTACGTGTTCCATTTAAGATCAGGAATAATGGTCAAGCCCAGAAGCTTGTCAAAACTTGAGACCTCCTGAAGATGAGAGCCATTCATTTTAATTGATGCCAGATGTGGATCAGAATATTGATGATGTGAAGAGAGAAGCTTGGTTTTAGATGCATTAAAAGTAACCAGCCACTCCTTTCCCCATTGTACTACATGCTCAAGATCAGAGGAGAGAGAATCGGAGAGAACTTGGTCGTTTACTGTTTTAGATGTGCTACCATAAATGGTAGTGTCGTCAGCATAAATGTCTACAAATGATGTAAGGATGTGATTTGGAAGATCATTAATGTAGATCAGGAAAAGAGTTGGGCCCAGGATGGACCCCTGAGGGACACCAGCATTAATACTGTGAGCTTCTGATTTTTGCCCCTCAACTACTACTCTTATGAACCTATCAGAAAAAAATGATTTAATAATTGAGAAGACATTTCCAGCTATACCATAGCTAGAGATCTTGTGAAGTAAACCTTTATGCCATACCCTATCAAAGGCTTCTGATATGTCAAGAGCAATTGCCCTAGAAAGGTTGCCTCCGTCGAGAGATTTGCTAATCCTATGAGATATAACTGTAAGCACATCTGCTGTAGATCTAGCAGAACGGAAACCATATTGAGTGTCACTAAGAAGGTTATTTTGGTGAGATGGTTGATTTACTTCTGTATTTAACACAGATTCCAGCAACTTACTCATGACACACAGGAGACTTATTGGCCTGTACTGAGAGGGAGATGAGCGATCACCTGAATTCTTAAATACAGGGCATACTGATGAAATTTTCCAGGGAGATGGGAAACTATTCTCCTTAAGACAACGTTTAAACAGTTTTGTAAGTATGGGCGCTAGTTCAGGTTGAAGTTTTTTGAGTACTATAATTGGAATAATGTCCGGGCCAGTTGCTTTACTCGAATCAAGGTTTTTGATTAGCTTAGCAATCACGTACAGATATACGTATATCACATAGCGTGTTTTCTGATACAGGAGGAAATATTGGAGGTTGGCGGCCTTGGTCGCAAAGGGTAGAATTAGCTGCAAAGTTCTTGGCAAAGAGTTTAGCTTTGTCTGATGCTGACGAGATTACCTCAGGTCCATTGATAATAGTTGGGATAGAGCACAAGCTTCTGTTTAGGATTCTGTTTGCTATTTGCCAAAACTGGTGGGAACCAAGCCGCTGCTCAGCTACTTTGGAATTAACAGATTGAGCATACAACTCTCTTGCGTTCTTTATTACTTTCTTACAATGGTTGCTGGCAGTCCTGAAAACGGCTTTAGTTTCTATACGTCTATTACGTTGGAAGCAGTGGAAAAAGTGATTTCTGTGTGCAATGGCAGCAGCACATTCTGGAAAGAACCATGGCTGGCTGTTAGGTTTTTGCTGGAACTTTTTCGAAGGTATGAAATGGTCTATACCTACAATTAACCATTCCGTCAGGTCTGATATTATAGAGGACACATCCTTTTTAAACATGGAACGCAGAGGTAGATCCAATATAAATTTATGGAAGCTATCCCAGTTAGCCTTAGTGTATCGATATACTATACGATGGGGACTTATTACATTTCATTTTTATCTTAATTGATACAACAGAGTGGTCGGAAGATCCAAGAGGAGACAGAACAGAAACTAAACATAGTTCAGGGCAAGTTGTGAGAAAAAGGTCTAGTAGGTTCGCATACTGGCCGTCATTGTCGGGCACAAGGGTGGGTTCCTGAACAATCTGAGTGAGGTCATAGGCAATGGAGAAATCATGACAGAACCTCCCCTCATCATGGGTCTTGTTTGAGTGGGTCAACCATTCGACGTTGTGAACATTGAAGTCTCCACATACGTGAATGTTAGCTGAAGGATAAGCAGATAGGACTTGGTCAATTTTCTCGGATATGCTTTTAAAGACAGTAACTCTGCTGTTGTGGGGGCGATAGAGAGTAAATATAAATGCAGTAGTGTGAGCTAAAGCAACCCGGAAGCACATATAGGGTAAGTTAGGATATTCCCTGGAGATGTCCCTACCACATGGAAAGCCATCTTTAATATAGGCACATATTCCATGCCCATGGCGATCTTGGGGGTCAGATTTAGAAGTTAAGTTAGAGTATCCTTTAATTGCAAACTCTTCTAGAGAAATAGCCTGTCCAATGCCAGTGAATGTAAGATGGTAGTATAGTAATTATTAATAGTGCAAGTTGGGTAGACCTTGATTATTTATGGGGATGGCTCAACAATAACTTGTTTACATTGGATTTGAAGGCTACTATGTGGTATTCAACCAGGAAGCAGGTCAGCAGAACAGTGTTCCACAAGTTGGAAGTTCTAGGAAAGAATCTTTGTTCATGGAATCTGTATTTAGATTTAGGCATAGATAGAGAGTGGGGGAAAATTGTTGATAGTTGTTGTATTTAGTTGAGTGTTTTGTTTTTTTTTGTTTTTTTTGTGAAGGTCATCCAGTAAGGGAGGGACCATAGATTGGAGCTCAGACGAGGACTTGCCATGGAAATAACAATAGAGCAGAGGCAGACTCTATAATTGGTAATACTATGAAACTGCAATAAAGTTTACACTATTTTGATTTTTATCAACTTACCACAAGCAAAGTTAGGGTTAATTTAAGGTTAAAAAAACACTTTATGCTTCATCCATTCATTTATTTGGCAGATTTCTGCTTATCAGGAATTATAAGATTGAATCAGCATAAAGGTAAACGTGTTGTCTGTTTTTTTGATGCATTTGATTGGCTATTTGCTTTGGCATTTTCTCGTTGATTACGTAAATGGTTGGCAGATGCCAAACAAAAACTGTTTGGTGTATCAATTTCCGTTTAATAATCGTCCGCATTTTGTTTTGCATTTTTCAGCTTTGGATTGCAACGAAAGAAGGCACCATTCACATCTACAAGCTTCACAGTCGGCAAAAGCTGCTCGTTCTGGAAGCTCACAAGGATGCTATTTACTGTCTCCGCATGACAGCTGGACGCTACGTCTTCAGTGGTGCTGGCAGTTCTGACGGAAAGATAGCTGTCTGGCGAGCTCATTTCTTAACTTCACATTGAACGCACACGTCGAAAAGGTCAGGGAGAGGAGAAACGTAATCAGGATAGCGTAACAATTTTTTATACCGAAAACATTTTAGCTGATATATTAAACTCATCTATCTGAAACCGCTATGAATAATTTCCCCCACTCTTTATCTGTGCCTTAATCTAAACGTGGATTCCATGAACAAAGCTTCTTTCTTAGAACTACACACCCGTGGAATTCTCTTCTGTTTCCCTGCTTTCCAACTGACTTCAATTTGGTCCTCTTCAAGTCCAATGTAAACAAGTTCTTGATGAGCCGTCCCCTTAAGTAATTCAATTTACCAAATTTCTACTACTAACGATTACTATAGTGTCCCATTGACTACCATACAGTCATTAACCCTTTTTCCTGTAGTTGCCTCTGGGCCTTGATAAGAGGTGACTTCTTTGTAGAAAAAAAAAAAAAAAAAAAATCATATTTAGTTTAATGTTTATTCACCCTTTTTCTTTTTTTGTAAACTAGAATATCATCATCATGTCCATATTACAAATACTTTAATGGTGAAATGCTCTGACAAACTGCAAGCACTTGTACCTCCTCAACGTGACTACCCCCGACAAACCCGACAAGCAATTAAGTCCAACCCCCTTTACAGTAGAGATCCCTAGGAGTAAGAAAGTGTTTTACTCCAATAGTTTCTTCCCCAGAACTGCAAGTCTTTGGAACTCCCTTCCGGGATTCTGCTTTCCCAACTGTACTGATATGCAGAAGTTCAAGTGTAATGTGAACAAACATCTTTCTACTCATCTCCCTTCATAATATCCCCGATAGTAGCCCCCTACTTCAAAGCAACACTGTGCCTTGTTTGGGGTGAAAACTGAATAAAAAATTTTTTTTTAAAAATGCTGGCATAATGCTAATAAAAAATACATATCTTATTTTTCTGAATTTTTGAGATAAGGATTGGTAATTTGTATTATTTGGATTCTTCAGACTAGTGTTCTCATCTTGAGTGCTATTCACACAAAGTTTCGGTTGATATAACGTCTGACTTTCTTAAGATGTATCTTGTCGAACTCGTAGAATCTTTCTGTTGAACGAGAACATATTATAATTCCTGTGTTTACAAACAAGGTTAATCATGACATTTGGAGCTTATCGGTTGTGGAGATAGAGGAACGTTAGCGATGGAATGTTTTACACACGTCTCTCCCTGTCTGTCTTGCTGACCCAATCCGTTTTTATTGCCATTCTATAAATTGGAATTCCCATTGTTTCTTTTGCTTCCCTCGACTTGCCACGTTTAGTCAGCAAATGGGACACAACTACCTCAAAAGCCGTTCTTTATATTTCCAGAAAACCTGGCACTGCCTGGCTTCACAAAACTTGATACTGTTCGGCCCCATTATCCAACAGTAATATCTGGTCAGCAAATTGAACACGAAAACCTTACATTTTCTGGTGTCATCCGACTCCAAAACTCGGCATTACCTGACCATAATCCAACATCTCTATGAATTAAATAAATTTCGTTCATTATTCCATGCAGATTCCTCACTTCCACAGAAAGATTCCCCGAGGTTGACAAGATACACCTGAAGAAGGTCAGAGGGTATATCGACCGAAACGTGTGAATAACGTTCAAAATGAGAACTATAGTCCGAAGAATCTGAATGATATAAATTGCTTTTTCTACTTAGAAAAAATAAAATCAGGGACAGACAATTCATGTGTTAAGCCAATTCATCACCTTCTTCTCTGCTTGAAAAGAAAATAATGTTCATTTGTTTTTCTTCTAACATTTAAAGATACGCAACGTATCGACAAGACTTATCTGTAATAATCACGTATGGAAGAAATAAAAAAAAAAAAGAAGAAATTTATTTTTATAAGTTTTTGTTGCGTTATTTCTTTTACCATTTTATTTGTATTGTGATATTCCTGGCCTTTGGTCTGGGGATCTGCTGTGGCGGAACTAACCTATGTTACTAACTAATAGACTATTCCAATCTCAATAAATACCGGAAGACTAAGCTGTAAGATGTCAGTTAATATCCGGTGAACAATATTAGGTCGTTTGTCAGCTACGACGAACAACCCACCTATTGTATGCTTTGCAATACATGTTACTTTGTTTTGGCATTCTGTTTTTCTTTGCAACCCATAACAGGGCTATAACAGTGGCAATGTCGGATTTTAAACTCCCAGAGGTCATTTGAATTTAAAATACCCCAGCATTCAAAAGAATTCACAACGGAAAGCTGAATTAAACCAAGCAAGTGTTCAGAAAACACTGATGAAAAGAGAAAATCAGGAACTTGCGAAAACCAAATAAGTGCATGGATATAAAAGTTTGAATTGCAAACTCGTGGAAACTATTTTTTTTCTCTTTGTTTAGCACTATCACAACATCTTGGCGCACCCGTAAATACAAAAGAAAGAGAAATACATATTATGTTTTTTTTTTTCTCGCATCATTAAATAAGTGTGTCAGCAAACTACTTTTTTTTTGTAAGCAAAAAAAAAAAAAAAAAAAAAAAGTACAAACGGTTTTTGGGTTTTTGGTTAACATTTTTTTTTTGTCCTTTGAAAAGACATTTGCTTTGAAGGAATATTGAATTAACATCAACAACAATTATTTGAACACCAGAAGCGCTCCGATGAAAGACAACAACAGCGCATTGAAGAGGTGCTTATACAAGTCATAAAAAATAAGATGGCCATCAACTCCCTGTATTTCCTCCTATAACAGACAACACGCTATGCAACATACAAATATCTGTGCGTGAGGTCGCCAAGCTAATCAAGAACATTGATTCCAGTAAAGCAACTGGCCCTGACGGCATTCCAGTTATAGTGCTGAAAAAGCTCCAACCAGAACTTGCCCCCGTACTTACAAAACTGTTTAAGCATTGCCTTAAGGAGAAGTGCTTTCCAACACCCTGGAAAACCTCATCAGTTTGCCCTGTATTTAAGAATTCAGGTGAAAAGTCATCTCCCTCTCAGTACAGACCAATAAGTCTCCTGTGTGTCATGAGTAAGTTGTTGGAATCCATATTAAATAAAGAAGTAGTCAACCACCTCAACAGAAACAAACTTCTTAGTGACACTCAATATGGTTTCCACTTTGCAAGATCTACAGCAGATGTGCTAACGGTTATATCACATAGGATTAGTGAATTTCTTGACAAAGGTTTCCTTTCCAGGGCAATTGCTCCTGACATATCAAGAGCCTACTTCACAAGATTTCCAGCTACGGTATTACTGGAAATGTTTTCTCAATCATTAAATCATATCTCTGATAGGTTCATAAGAGTAGTGGTTGATGGGCAGAAATCAGAGGCCCACAGTATTAATGCTGGAGTCCCCCAGGGGTCCATCCTGGGCCCAACTCTCTTCCTGATCTACATCAATGATCTTCCAAAGCACATACTTAAATCATTCGTTGACATCTATGCTGATGACATGACCATCTATGGCAACACATCAAAGGCCGTAAATGACAAAGTTCTCTCTAATTCTCTCTCCTCTGATCTTGAGCGCATGGTACAATGGGGGAAGAGGTGGCTGGTCACTTTTAATGCATCCAAAACCAAGCTTCTATCTTTACATCATCAACACTCTGATCCCCATCTGGCATCAATTGAAATGGATGGCTCTCGTCTTGGGGAGGCTCCATGTTTTGACAAGCTTCTGGGTTTGACCTTTACTCCTGATCTGAAATGGAACATGTACATCAAATCTGTTGCCAGGGACGCTGGAAAAATGGTGGGATCTTTCTACCGCTCCAGAAGATATCTCACTACTGATGCAATTCTCTATCTGTATAAAAGCCAAGTACGTCCAAGGATGGAGTACTGCTACCACATCTGGGCAGGAGCTGCTAAAAACAGTCTATCCTGCCTTGACAGAGTACAAAATAGACTTTGTGGTTTGGTGGAGGGATGCCCTTTTCTCTTCCCTGCAGCCTCTCTCCCACAGAAGAGACGTTGCGAGCCTGTCTTTGTTTTATCGTTATTTCCATGGCAAGTGCTCGTCTGAGCTCCAATCTCTTCCCCCCACCCCCGCCAATCTTTCACGAGAAACACCTGTCTGGCTGAAACTACTGTCAATAATTTTCCCCACTCTTTATCTGTGCCTAAATCCAAACGTAGATTCGATGAGCAGAGCTTCTTTCTCAGAAGTGCACGATTGTGGAACTCTCTTCCGTTCGCCTGTTTCCCACCTGACTACAACTTGGATGTCTTCAAATCCAACATAAACAAATTCCTGACAAACCGCCCCCTTAAGTAAGACACTCTATCAAATCTCCAATACTAGTGATTACTACAATACTATCTCCTTGATTACTGTACACGCAATAACCCTTATCCCTGAATGGCCTCCGGGCCTTGATAAGTGGTGACCCCCATGTAAAAAAAAAAAAAAAAAAAAAAAATAATGCATCCACCGACAATAATACCGCATTTTCACAAGACTCAATATTGAATGCGATTGACAATTTCTGCTATGGACTTGAAGAAGGTAAATCATTTGAAGTTTATTTATGTTGGTATGAAGATTATTTTAGTATAAACTGCAAACAGTGGTTCATACCAGAAAAAGGTTTGGAAACTAGAGATGGCCGAGCATAACAAGTTTGCGGATTTTATTTTACTATTTAAAATGTCGGAATTATCTTTCATCAATACGGTGGAACTTCTTACAAAACTACAGGGTGGTCGCTAGAAAAGTGGGAAATTTGGAGGTCAGCTTAGATCATGAATAAAAAAGCGTGATTGCTATCTTTTGATTGGTGCCGTGTGAGTGTTGTAAAAATAAATCGTTGTTTGACGCTGCAGTGAAGTGCGCGGACGACATTTTGAGTATCTATGAGTATAATATGACATTTGTCTTTGAAAAACTTTGTAAAAATTATTCTTTGTAAAAATAAATCATTGTTAGACAAATTTCCCGCTTTTCTAGCGACCAACCTATATTTAGGCTGAAAGTCTCTTTATTCTATAAGCGTTGGTCATGTCTGAATTTGCAGAAGAATGATGATTTCGCAACGTATGCAGCCATGGCAAATAAATGTTGCAATGAATTCAAACTTGTAGACAATTTTAAATGTTTAGTATTTGCGCAAGGACTGACTTCTGGTTGAGATGTGGAAATTAGGAGGCGTATCCTAACAAAATTAGAAAATGAACCAAACCTTACCCTACAAAAGTTAACGGAAAACTGCTAGAAAATAGAAATCTTTAAAAAAAGATTTGATGATTATTGAAGCCAGAGTCACAGATAAAAAAGCAAACAGATAATTTAAAAATCATATAAAAAAAATTTTTTTAAAATAAGACACAAATTGGGGAAAAAGAACACGCATATCGACACATAACTTAGAAAGAATTTGAAGAAAAACCTTGTCTCCATGTAATCGATGTGGAAATTTGCATTGGGTTAAGGACTGTCTATATTTATCAAGAAAATGTTTATGATGTAAAAAAAAAATAATGGGATATAAAAGTACTTATTGCAGAAATAAAATTAAATACAAAATCCGAGTATGTTTGGCTGAGACTGAAAATAACAAAGAAGGGTTGCGAAAATATATCACTTAAAAAATTAATGAAAAGAAATAAAAATGCAACTCAATTCGGGTTCAGACTTTTTGACAGTAAATTTAAATATCTGGAAGAAATTGAATAAACCCACAATGCTGAGAACACACAAAACAGCAAAGGTTGTTAACGGTATGCAAATTAACTTTGAAGATGAATTTTTAGCAAACATCATATTATTCTCATATCGAAACACAGTGAAATGTTATTTGGTGCTAGTGCACTTATTGATCCACGGTATTTTTAAATATTATTTTGAAGTTTAATTTAAGTTTTACGATACCTGTTTTTATCAAATTGTTAGGTGAAAGTACAGAATAGGTACACAACACTCTCCCGTCCCCATGTTAAGAATGGCTTTCTAAATAATGTCAATAGGTGCATGAATGCCTTTTATTTTCTTGAATAAATTAAAAACTACTCTACGCGAACACTACTGTTTTTGTTTTAATAATTACTTTTTAATTCAAAAATAAAAAATAAAAATGTCAAATGTTCAAAACATGTTTTTTTCCCCCCCCCAAAACTTAAAACAATGACAAGAGAAAAATCCGCAAAGTTCAAGCCACCTGTAAATTTTTATTTTTTATTTAAAAATAAAAAAAATAATTATAACAAAAACAGTAATGTTCTTTGTTTTTTTTTTCTTTAAATAATGACGTTATTTAGAAAGCCATTCTTAACATAGGGATGGGAGGGTGTTGTGTACCTATTCTTTACTTTCACCTAACAATTTAGTAAAAACAGGGGTACTTCACGGGAAACGGGAACCCTGCGTAAACAGGTTTTAATTTAATAGCTGCTCCCCGAGGTTTTCTTTTACTTTCTTCATATATATCTCATACACTTCTTTTTTTTTTTTTTTTTTAAATCGAGCGTGTATTTATTTAATTTTTTTATTAATTTCTTTAATTAAATTTGATTTATACTTTTATTGTTTATATTTTATTTTCCAAACTTTTTAGAAGGTACTATTTGAGGCAAAAAAAAAAAAAAAAAAAGCCAAAAGCATTATTTGAATTTGTATGAAAAAATAAACGTCACAAAAAATAAAAAAATATTTAGTGGGGAAAATATAACAAAAACAAATCAAAATAAAATTGAAAAAATAAAAAATAAAAACAACCACAAAATACAAAATGAAAGTATGAATCCAATTTGATACTTGTACAGTTTAATTAAGACATTCAAAAATTAAAAAAATATTGAAAACGGTTATATTGTACGTATCCGTTTTGGACTGAAGATCTCCGAAAAAAAATTTAATTTAATTCGAGTACACGTTCTTATGAGAGTGCATTGAAGTCAGCCATTATGGAATTTGTTGAACACGCCACGGGGCCCTCCCCGTCTTTAATACTGTAAGAAATTCTGCAGAAATAAGCAAGCTTTTTATTGGACGGTTTCTCCGCCCACGGATTTATTTTAACCAATCAAATTGCATGTTATAACTAACTGCCGAGAATGTTCTTGGCGCCAAATTCCCTTTTCAGATCAGAATCCAGAAAGACGCAGGGATGGACACACGTGGATTTCTCACTTGAATTGAGGCAGCGAAAATTACTTTGTTGCTTCAAGACGTTTTAATGCTTAAACGTGAAGCAGAACTTTATCATTGCAATTGCCAATGCCCTTAAGTAGGGCAAATATAAATATATTTGCATGCTTGTGTTACAATTTAATGTCTGTCAAGACGAAGTTAAGGTCTATGATTTGACCTGCTTGTCCGCCATTGGACTGATTCAAAGGACTCCTCGTGGATGCCCAGCTAGCAGTATCCATCTCGTTATTTCCATGGCAGGTGCTCGTCTGAACGCCAATCTCTGGTCCCCCCCTCGCCAATCTTTCACGAAAAACACCAGTCTAGCTGAATCCACTGTGAAAAATTTCCCCCACTCTTTATCTGTGCCTAAATCAAAATGTAGATTCTATGAACAAAGCTTCTTTCTTAGAACTGCACGCCTGTGGAACTCTGTTCCATCTGCTTGCTTCCCACCTGACTACAACTTGGATGTCTTCAAGTCCAACGTTAACAAATTCCTAATGAACCGCCCCCTTAAGTAAACACTTCAATAAATCTCCACACTAACGTACTGTACTTGCAATAACCCTTATCCCTGAGTGGCTTCCGTGCCTTGATATTTACCCGTATTTTATATATTTTTCTTAGAAGGGCGTGAAAAAAAAATAAACATAAAATATAACTGAAAATTGTCTCGATTCTGTGCTTCCATACTTCAATTGAGAGACACAGGTGCCAACTTCCGGTGTGTTTGAAAGTTAGGGTCTCCCTTTATTCATCATTACCATAATAGTTTAGTTACTACGGCAACGTCACTAAATAAAAATGTTGCATGCGTCAGGAAGGGAGCGACGCTTGTTTTTTTCTGCTGGTCGCCATAGAACTCAACGCACAAGGAGTACCGTAGTTTTATTTATTCTTTTTTTATCATCGCATTATGTCACTTGCCATTTCAAAATAAAATCAATGCGACTTAACTAAGACTGAAAACCGGTGTCTCTCTACGTCTTTGACAATACGGACTTTTTTTGAACTTCTAATTGAAGAGTTCCATTTTCAGTCTTCCCCGGAAAAAGTCGCGTCTTTTATTTTTTATTTAAAATGAAACTTTGTACGAAAAAGAATTCTTTTCAAATTGAAAGTTTGTGGAAATTTAAAACTTCAGAAAGATTTAACGTTCTTAAAGTTGACACTTTATTCAAGCAAGTATTTCCTTAAATATAGATCCTATATTTATTTTCATTCAGAGATGATAGCTCTGTTAACAAAGTTGTTTTCGTTTAAATTGCGTGTAAAAAAGAAAAAAAAGAAAAGTTTTTATTTTTATTTTTTTAAGAAGAAATAAGAGTTTTACATTGGCGATGTTTTTAAACAGCCGCATTATTACGCACGGTGCTTATTTAAATTAGCACTTATGGCGGTAATTAAAAGTAAAGAAAATACAGAAAAGTCTGTATACATGATGTATGTATGTATATATGGACAGGATGGAACGATAAATTTGTCGCCCTACAACACTACAGCTTTATTTAAAAACTTTTATTGAAAAAGTCAATTCAGGTAACGCAATTAGGCGCTGTTTTAAAACTTGTCATTGTTATGAGGGAGATAACTCTCTTTTACCAAGAGATTCGTTCATTTTGTTTCGTCTGTCTCATAATTTAGGACGCTAATAATGTTGTCAGAAGGTTTCACGAGCGGTTTACGAAAATATACTTTTATGTTTTTCGTTTTTTTTTTTTTTTAGGTGGATATTTATAGAACTTGTATAGTTTTTGATAGATGCTTCTGCAGTTTAATTAATCGTTTTTCCGTAATTAACGCCGCCGCCGCCCCTCCACCGCCTCCCCCGATGTAAGTAGAATTTTTGTGAAGTATTAAAGGGTTCTTCTACTGGGTTAATATCGGCACGTTACTTCCGGAAAAACGATTAATTAAACTGCAGAAGCACTTTTTAAAACCATACAAGTTCTATAAATAAATATCCCCCCCCTCCAAAAAAGAAGGAAAAACATAAAAGTATGTTTGGGCTTGTATTACTGTACACATAGATTCGAAAAAGTTGTCAAAAAAACAAATATATAACAAATAAATGTTATCAAAGGCAAGATAAGTTACTTTTCTACCAAACTGGATATATTTTTCATGTTTTTATTCAATGTAACATGTTTATTCAGCTCGAAAACCATACAGTGTTTACCGATGAATTGGAACATTCAAGATGGCGTCTTTGGCAGAAAAGTAACTTATCGTGCCTTTGATAACATTTATTTGTTATATTTGTTTTTTTGACAACTTTTTCGAATCTATGTGTACAGTAATACAAACCCCATGCCTTTTTCACAAGTGCCGGCGTTGTGAGAGGTCATGTTGGTGATGTTGAGCATTGTGTCACTTTCAGAACCAAACGACATAGGTCAGGGAAGGAGAGGGGGGCAGTAAGAGAAGGGTACAAAGTTGTAGCACTCCTTCTTAAGCCAAGCCTGGATCTCTTTGGACTTGTGGGCCGGCACTGAGTCCTGCTGCCACGCCCAGGGTCTACTAGCGGCCACCTCATTGCATCAGGGGATCACCACACTCTTCAGCACATTCAGGTACACTTTGGTGTTGACTTCAAAGATGTGAGGTGGCATGATGTGGCCCTCATTTGAAACCACAGACCATAACTGTGGCTGGCTGAAAACTTTATTTTCATCACTCTGGGCACGTCCCTGTTATTTGTGGCAACTCAGTCAGTGATGCATTTTGAGGGTGCTGGCAATGGTCCTGTTGGCATAACTTCGACTGGTAGAGAGCATGAGTTGTACAGCAGCGCATCTCCGATCTCGCTCATTGAACATTGTATCACTTTCAGACATTATAGAAAGCTCCTATCGCTGTTGGGATTTGTATGCAACTGGCCAACTAATAGATTGTCTGCAACAAAAAAAAACAAAAAAAAACAGAAAAACGGTTTTTATCAAACGGAAATGGAATCATGTCGTCTTTTCTAGGGCGACAATTTTATCGTTCCACCCTGTACTCGTTACAGAACAAAGATGTCATATTCCAAAAATTATGTAATTCAATAAAGTAGTTTTTTTTGTGCTTGACAAGACGTTTTTTTTTTTGTTTTTTTTTTAAATATGTCGTCTTAAGCAAAATCAATATTATTTACTTAATTGTCATGTCGAAAATAGTAATATATCCAAAAATTAGTAAAAAAAAATGTCTGTCGTTATAGACAACAAATATTGCACAAGTAATCTAAAATATTCGTTCGAGTTATATCCACTGTGTGTGAACTCTTCACTAACTACTTAATAACATTGTAGAAAATGCAATTTTGCCCAATTTTCGATAAAAATTACTTTTAACTATGCATAATATTCTACTCAATGAATTTTCGTAATTTTTGGATAGATTACTATTTTCGGCATGACAGTTAAGTACGTGATATTATTTTTGCTTAAAATGAAATATTTAAAAAAAAGTCGATCTGTCAATACTATCTTTACAAGCACCATTTTTTATTCAAGAAAATCAAATTTTACGACGTAGTGTTTTCATCAGCCAATAAAAAGGGGGAGACAAATCAAATCAAATTATCGCGGTAAAAAAAATCAGCCTTATGTTCAATATAGTTTAGTAGTAAAAGTTGATTGGTTCACGTGTACAAGCGGTACTCACCTATATTTTTTTATTTTTGCTTTTTTTTTTTTTTTTAATTTTCAGCGGATTAATTATAGCTCAGACACTAATCTAGGTTCATACTAATTTGATGTAATATTCCTGAATTTTTTAGATAAGGATTGATAATTTGTATTATTTGGATTCTTCTGACTACTGTTTTCATCTTTGGTGTTATTCTCACAACTTACGTATTCTTTCTTGATGTTCCATGTTTTTCATTGGTGCTTATTCAGATTGGCACTAAGATGGGGTCAAATTATGGGTTCATACCTTTTCCAATGGTATTAGTGCATCAAATATATGCGGCATAATCACGCATATAATAATTTCATATGCAGGCACCCTTAGTCTGTCAAAACTGAATGGAGCCATTTAATGGATCAGTTAACATAATTGCCATGACAAATAACGGCCTACCTGAAAGCACATCCTTTAAACTCCTCAGCTTAACGTTCACAGGCAACATGAATTGGAACAAATACATTGAGGATTTTGCCAAAGCTGCTGCAAAGAAGGTGGGCTCCCTTTACTGTGCTAGAAAATTACTCACACCAGAGAGTATCCTATATATTTACAAAGCCACCATTCACCCATGCATGAAGTATCGTTGCCACATCTGAGCTGCTACGTCTACCACTAGTCTCTCACGATTAGACAAAACCCTAAAAAATTTCCAATCCAATAGGTCTTGCACTGTCACCTAAGCTCCAGCCTCTGTCCTATCACCGTAATGTTGCATCCATTTTACAAGTATTTTATTGATTGTTCTCTGATGAACTAGTAGCACTTGTGCCCCCTCGACGTACAGATTCTCGACAAGTGCCGAAATCTGTTGAGGTCCCTGGATGCTGGAAAGCCTTCTACTCTAATAGTTTCTTCCCTCGGACTGCTACACTTTGGAATTCCCTCCCTGTTTCCTGCGTCCCTAACTGTACTGACCTGCAGAAGCTTAAATGTAATCTGAACAGACATTTTGCTGCCCAACTCCCCACAGTCCCATGTTAAACGCAATCCCAAATAGTAGGCCCTTACGTTGCAAACAGCAATATGCCTTGTTTGGAGGGGGGTAGGAATGAGTAATGAGAAATAGATCTTAGAGGATTTGAACTTAATCTTACTCCATAGTACAAGGTGGTATCCATTATCTCATGTGCGCACACTTCGATTTACACTGTAATCCTTGTTCATCCAATTTTCGTGTTTATGGTGTGCTGTGAGTGTCCCCATCTGTGGTGGAGGAGAAGGGATAACACCAGGCAATATCTCACACCTGCTTGTCGTACAATTCAGACATCCTTAGTGATTTAAAAGTTTAAAAATGTTGTCTTCTTACAATTTCAGTCAAACGGGGTTAAAGGTCATCGTTGGTGGCGAAGATGGGATTATCCGAATCTACGACCTGCTTGCAACGTCTGCTGATGCCAAACCGCAGGTCAGTCTAATTGGTATGTTTGAATATACAGGGTGACCCCGAAAAAACGGCCCCCCCAACTCTAATTAGGCCCCGTTTCTTAGTGTTTTGTTCGAATGAAATGAAACTTTGGTCATAACTAGTTTATTATATTCAAAACATCACATCAAAACACTAGGCTTTTTGCCCTTTTTTTCTTCGTTCTACAACATGTGTTCTAGATGGCCTCCATTTAGCTTTTGTTTATTTTGGGTCACCCTGTATAATTTGTATATTTTTTGATTAGAAATGAATGTGAATTTGGACATCGAAAAATACATATGGATGGCAAAATTATTGAGATTGTTCAGATATTTTGTTTTTTTTGTGATAGCATTGGAGCTCAGGGTGGAGCAGGTGCTAGTGCGATTGTAAGAATTACGAGTGGACGGATTAAGTTCAGTGAACTTCTGCCATTACAAACCAGCAGGGCGTTACAACTGTCGACCAAGGGAAGAGTCTATGAGGCATGTGTGTACAATATGATGATGTATGGAAGTGAAAACGTGCTAGTGAGGGTTGAGGACATGTGTTGCATGAAGGGAAATGGCATGAGAATATGATGGATGTGTAATGCGAGTCTTAAAAGCAGGCTTGGATCTGATGATGTCAGAGGAAGATGAAATCTGGACATTATAGGGAGATGTGTGCAGAACAGAATGCTTCGATAGTATGGCCATGTTGAAAGAATGGATGAGAGTTCTTGGGTTAGTAGATGTGGGACAATTGAGGGGGGGGAAGGCCAAGGAAATCATAGGAGGAAGCAGGAAGTAAAGAATTCAGCGAAATAGGGATAAATAGAGACCTGGCCAGAGATAGGTTAGCTTGTAAAATTAATTTCTAAAATCGTTTAGCACATACTAGCATCTAAAATGGATGATAATGATGCTGCTGATGCCGATGATGATGCTAACGCTGCCGATGATGATGATTATTTACTTAGTATTAAAACAAATGAAGACCCCGCCCAGAGATAGATTAGTTTGGGAATTAATTTCTAGAAGCCGTCCACCACATGCCAACATGTCGAATGTGATAATGATGATAATACCACTAGACAACTCGTCTCAGAAATATAATCAGGAGAGTAAGAAAGTGGATCTTGGTTTTACTTTCGGACAACCTTCTCATTCTCTTTTCTTATTTTATCCTCTAGTCCTCACATTCCATGAATGATGTTTCTGAAAAAGGGGGAAGAATTGCTGTTTTCTGGATTGGAATCTATCCATCTAACATGTATCGTTGGCTAGTTTTTGATCTTGAAGAACTACTTTTATTTATTTATTTTTAGCTCCTTATATCAAGTGGCTTTCTGTCTTGTCTGGGGCAACTTTTATTAAGAAAACACAAAATCTGACCAAATCGGTGATCAAATATCGTTTGCGATGTCAATCGGCATTTAAAAAATTTTTTTTCCACTTCTCTTTCAGACATTGCTCGAGACGAAAAGTGGTCCGATTCAAAGTCTAGGCATCCACGACATCACAAAGTTCTATGACCAGGATCTGATCGTCGTTGATTCTTGGGGGATGATGACGATTTTTTGTAACCAACAAATCATCAGCCGACAAAAAATCTCCGACACTTCCCTTAACCATCTTCAAATATGCAGTAATCGATGTGAGTGATTAATTTCTACCGTTTTTTTTTTTGTTTTTTTGATATTATTTGGATTATTTGGACTACTGTTCTCATCTTGAGTGCTATTTTCACATGTCGGCTAGACCTTCTTCAGAGCAGGTACTACACAATATTTCCCCCTACCACAGTTAAAGATAGTACTTGGGAAAATGGTCTCATGACCACAGAACAGATACTACACTCCTCTCCTCTCACTCCATACTGAAAACGATAGAAGTAATGCTTGGGAGGATAGTCTTATGACAACAGGGGAAGTACACCTCCCCTTAAAAAAATAGGAGGTAATGCTTGGGAATATAGTTTCATAACAAAAGAACAGATACTATATCCTTCCCCGCCTCCAAAAAATAAAAGTAGGAAGTAATGTCTAGAAGGATGGTTTCATAAAAACAGATACCACACTGCACATGAACTCCTGAATAGGGTATTTAAAGATGGTACATTAGTCTGAAATATTATAGTTAAGCTGAATTGAATTATTTGGATTCTTTGGACTACAGGGTGGAACAATAAAATTGTCACCCTAGAAAAGACAACATGTTTCCATTTCCATTTGATGAAAATCGTTTTCTTCTTTTTTTGTTGCAGACCATCCACTAGTTGGCCAGTTGTGCACAAATCCCAAGAGCGATAGGAACCTTCTATCATGTCTGAAAATGACACAATGTTTAACGAGCGAGATCAGATATGCGCCGCTGCACAACTCATGCTCTCAACCGGTCCAAGTAATGACAACAGGACCATTGCCAGCACCCTCAAAATGCATCGCTGAGTTGCTATGAATAACAGGAACGTGCACAGGGGTGATGAAAACAAAGTTTCCAGCCACAGTTATGGTCTTTGATGTAATTTCAAGTGAGGGTCATATCATTCCACCTCACATCTTTGAAGTCGGCTTGAAAGTCAACACCAAAGTGTACCTGGATGTGCTGAAGAGTACGGTGATCCTCTGGTGTAATCAGGTGGCCGCTGGCAGACTCTGGGTGTGGCAGCAGGACTCGGTGCTGGCCCACAAGTCCAAAGAGACCCAGGCTTGGCTTCAGAAAGAGTGGCACGAGTTTGTACCCTTCTCTCACTGGCCTTACCTTCTATATACCTGTATATATGAAAATCACACTCAAGATGAGAACAATAGTCCGATGAATAATAATACATATTTTTGTTTTACTTACAAGAAATGAACTGTTTAGAAAAAAACATAATACTCACATGCACGTGTCTCAGTTTCTTTCTGTTTCTTAACCACTTATCAAAGCCCAGAGACCACTCGAGGATAAGGGTTAAGAGTGTACAGTAGTCAATTGGACAATATAGTAATCGTTAGTAATGGAAATTCGGTAAATTTGTTAACTTAAATGGAACGGCTCAACAAGAACTTGTTTAGGCTAGACTTGAAGATAATCAGATTGTAGTCAGCTGGAAAGCAGGAAAATGAATTTAATGTTATGTTTAATACTGGGAAACACCGGGTACACCTGCTAGTCATTAAATAAAAGAAATTATATAATACTAGCAAAAACAAATTATAAATAAAATGAATAAAAAATAAAATTAAAAAAAAATAATGCCAAAGTTAAAACAGTTTTTTTAGAAAATTCTTTTTTAACCTTTAAAAGGAATTAATTTAGAAAATTTAGATTTTTTTTACAATGAAAATTTGACGCAGAACATTTTTTTTTTCTGAATAATTTTTTTTCATAAATTATAAAGGAACAAATATCAATTCAATCCACCTTTTTTTTTTTAATTTTAAAAAGAATCTATGATTAAAAATAAACTTACTGTCTCTTTTCAACATGACTTTATTTTTAAATTCTAAAATAAAATAGCTACTATGAAACCGTAAACAGACAGCCATTTTTTTTTTTTTTTTTTTTTTTTTTAATTTGTGGAGAGGAAATGGTTTTAATGATTTTTAACTGATAAAGAGTGACAATTCATTTCTTATTAATTAATGTTTGCAATGATGGTGATTTTTTTTTTTTTTGTGACACTGGACGTACAGACAAGTAAATTAATATTTAAATTTTCATATATACTAGCAGGGTGCCCAACGTTGCCTGGTCATAAAATAAGCTTTAATATGATATTTTAATTTATGCAGATTTCGTATTCATTCTTATAGCGCCAATGATCTATTGATTATTATATTTTACCTAATATATGGTAGTGATTTCAAAAGTAAAAAGACCAAAAAAAAACCCAACAAAGCTGTTTTTCTTTTTTACCACCAACACTCGGATCCCCATTTTGACTCGGTTAAAATAAATGTCTTTCTCCTCAAAGAAATCCATTATTTTGATATTATGCATGTTAAGTTTTGAGACATTTGTGTTGAACAAAGATGGCAGCTTAGTTCAGATCCAAGATGGCGACCAAGAATCAAATGCGGTCCGTCGTGTAGTTAACCTCTTAAGTTCTGAGATATTATGTTGAACCAAGATGGCGGTGTAGTTCAGATCAGTAACCAAGATGGCGGCGAAGAATTAAATGCGGTCTGTGACGTAGCAAATAGCAAACTGATTGAATCCAAAATTCAACGATTTTTATAATAATTTTGCGACGTTTTGATTGGTTGTTTAGCACAGCTGTTAGTTATAAAAATGATTGGCAAAATCCATTCGTCTCATACCCCCATTAGAAGTCAAAAACTTTTTACAATGCATGTTTTTTTTATTTTTTTACATTGTCACCCCAAGCAAGACACAGTGTCACTTTGATGTAGGAGGCTACTATCAGGGACATAAGTTGCAGGGACATTATGAAGGAAGATTGAGCAGCAAGATGTCTATTCACATTACACTTGAACTTCTGCATGTCAGTACAGTTGGAGAAGCAGGAACCAGGAAGGGAATTGCAAAGTCTAGCAGTTCTGGGGAAGAAACTATTAGTGTAGAAGGCTTTCTTACATCTAGATTTAAAAAAAAATGTTTTGGTAGGTAAGTATGAGGATCGAACCTGAACTGCTAGACTTAACTTTGTTGAGGCAAAGTTGTAAATTAAAGTGTGAAAAAAAAAAGAGTGCGACGGTTTTAACCATTGAGCCACCGCGAGATGCTGACGGAAGCACGTTTGAATTTATTTAATTACTTGGATTTGGCAGGTGCACGTTTTAATGACTTAATGAGGTCAAGTTTGACTGCGGAATAGTATTTCATTTACTGCGAAAACGCTTTTTTTTATTTTTATTTTCCCAAGATGTTATAGGAAAAAGACTAACCCACATGCGGCGAGCGACAAATGTTGAATATTTATCTTCCCGAAGTCGAGCAAATTAAATAGACAGGCGAGCTCCGTTGTTTACTGTGAGATATTACGATTTATATGTGATATAAAATGTTTTAAGAAGTTGTGAAGTGACCGACCGCTTCTCTAAAGAAAGCCTCTTGTAGACATACAGAAAAAGCGAACACACAGACATACATTTTCACTTTTATATATATAGATTTTTTAGACGTATGACCATCAAGGACAACCTGGATTCTTCTGTTATTTAAGAAGGCTTTAGATATGTTAAGTATTTGTCTAGTAACACCATAGGATCTGATTTTCATGAGAAGACCATCGTGCCATACCCTATCAAGCCTTAAATATATCTAGGGCTACTGCCCTCCTCTCCTCTGCTTTATCCAGTGCATGGTATATATGTTCAGAGATATGCTGATAATGACCATCGTTTTCGGAAATGTTTTTCGATTTTTTTCATTCAAGTTTATATACGTTTGAATAATTTTCTGATTCTTCTTTCTCTGTTTAGCTGGCAGCAAGATGATCGTTTCCAGCGATGATTCGGGTCTGGTTTGTGGCAGCAAAGTATCGGAAGAACTCTGGAAGATCAACCTGAACAACAGAACGACAGTCAAGGTGAGAACAAACAAGTTTCAGCTTTTTGTTTTTATTTGGATTATGCTGAATACGCTTCTCATCTTGCATGTTATTCTCAGAACGTTTCGGCTGATGTAACCTCCGACCTTCTTCAGGTGCATCTTGTCGAACTCAAGAATCTGTACAGTCCTTCAAACGGAACTTTTTATTTAATCCACGTAAACTGTTCTTGTTTTATCAACCATGACTTGGTAGAAGTCTTAATTCTGTGTTCTTGATATCGCCCGCACTAAGAATTGAACCTTCGACTTTAAGTGACACACTTGTGTGTCACTTAGAACAAGGACTTGTAGCATAATTGATAAATAAGGTTATGACAACAGAATATTCTTCCAGACCTGTATCGAAGCAGTGATTGAGGCTGAAGGCAGCTACATTGAATAGATGTCAGCTCTACTACATAATCAAGTTACCTGAATGGATTTTTTTTCAATAAAATTTTAAAAAATAAAGCTGTACTGTTGTTTTCTTTAGGGTGACAAATTTATCGTTCCGCCACGTAAAGGTGACTCAATCAGCCGAATATTATCCTTGCAGCCAGGTGTTACCTTCTCCCTCTTTCCTGAGATGAATATTTATTTTTGTTTTTTGTTTGTTTCATTCCAGGAATCAAACGAACAGATTGTCGTGAAAAGTTTGCTGAGCGTCGATATCTGTGATCAGTTTGGTCACACGTCCAATTTTGTTCTCGTCGGGGACAACAGGGAACAACTCCACGTCTTGCACGATGGTTCCACGATAAATGTAATAAAGACACCCGGAGTTGTCACTGCCGTAAGTATTTTATATTTTTTAGAAATCATATGTGGTGCATTTTAAAAGTAACGTCACATCGTCACAGGACGTCACAAACAATTTTATTTTAATTCCAGACAACAAACCACATGGTCCCCTTTCCCCTCCCATCCTTCATTGTTCGACATAATTTCTCTAGTTTTTGTTTTCACTGATTTTCGTCAGCTAAATTGACATCATGTTTCTGAAATGAGGATTGATTATTCATTTAATTTGGATTACTCTTCTCATCTTGACAACTATTTTGACAACGTTTCGGTTGATGGAACCTTCAACCTTCTTCAGGTGTATCTTGTCAAATTTGAAAACGTGGAATGAGGTCAGAAATGGATGATAACATTTAATGCTAGTAAGACTAAGCTGCTCTCCTTTAACAATTGCAAGACGTCTCTCCAACCACCGATATCCATGACAAATAACACCCTACCTGAGAATTCTTATAATTTTTTTCAAACAAAACTTTTTAATAAAACAAGGATGAAAATAATAAAAAAAAAAGGCTGTGGTGGCTTTTTTTTTTTTTACTGAACAATAATATTAACAATACTAATATCTAGTTTTTAACATTAAATTGTGATAGGAAACAATTTTGTTTTGCATGAAAATTTTGTGGTGAAAGAATATTAAGTTGAATCAAGGAGCAATATCTTGTTTAAATTTTTCATGTGAAAATATATTTCATATAAAATAAATTGCAGTTTTCGTTTAAAAAAAAATTACAATTCCTCACATTTTCATTTTTTTGTAATGTTTAAAACTTGATGTTGGTGTTAAAATTATCATAAGCTTTGTTACAGTAAAAAAAAAAAAAAAAAAATCGCTGCAGCTTTAAAAGTTTCATCCTTGTTTTATTAAATAGTTTCATTCTTGGTATTTTTTTTAAGGTCAAAGATTAATTTAAAAAAAAAAAATCATCGTAACATTTACTTTTTGATAAAAAAAACAAAACAAAAAAACGCTTCTACACTATTGGAACAAAATTCTGAAGTTGATAAATAGAGTTTTCAGAGAAAAAACAATGGTTTCAACTGATTTTTTTGTCAATTCTAATAAATTACAATGGTAGCTTCCAAATTATGCAGTCGAAATTATCTGAATATTACTGAATTATTAAAAAAAACAACTTTGTGTTAGCAAATGAAAAATCGCTGCGATCTTGTTTAAATTGAAACAAAAAATTACCTCCTTTTTAACTCTCCTGTGTCTTACGATCGTTTTCATCAAATTCTATTTATTATTTTCTTTAATAAATAATTTTCTACATTATCAATTTTCTGTAACTTTTGGATATAATCGTCTTAAAAATATGAGGAATACGTAGATACCATTGGTTTCATGAGAAATTCAGTTTTACGATTTCCGAAATTTCGTCCCAATAGTGTAGAAGCGCAAAAAAAAAAAAAAAAAAGTTGCTGCAGCTTCTTTTTTAAATGTTTTCATCTAATGAAAATATTGTTGGTTTTCTCTTGATATTCGCGTAATGACTACATTTTTTATTATCAATTTTATCAACTTTTGTTGCATTAAAAAAAAATCATCACAGCTTTCTTTTCTTAATGTTTTGATTTAATAAAAAATATTGTTGCATCGAACGTCCTAAATTATGAGATGAAAAAATGAACAAATCTCTTAGAAAAAGAGAGTTGTCTCCCTCTGCACAGTAAACTTGTACAATTGCGCCAAGGGGGCTGGCTGATTCTCTACATTAACCCTTTCAACCTTACACGGCCAATATATCGATCCTAGCAACATAGCTAAAAAAAGACAACACGGTCAATATTTCGGCTTTCCAATAATACTTTACTGAATGATAATCGCTTATCTTCTTTTTGGGTAATTATTACTTGATTGGGTCAGGGTCCAAAGATTTGGACCGTGACCCAATCAATGTTTTGGCCCACGGGCTGTAGTTTAGAAACCCCTGATCTAAAACCGACAATGTCTTTAAGTTTGCCCTCGTGAGAAGGCCGCTAAATAAGCATAATCACTACACTTTGAAACTATGTAATTCTCCTAATAAAATAAGCGTAAATAATTGGTATTTGATTTCTACGAATTGACCATTTAAAATCTGACATGGGCTGAATCTAAAAAAAAAAAAAAAAAAAAAAAAAAAAGTAAATCTTTTATACGATTTTAAAGTCAGCATTGTTGTATTTCTTCTTTTTTTTCAGTCTTGGTATTTTTTATCAATCTGTTATGCTTAAATTAAAAAAAAATTGCATCAATAAATTTTATGAAAATTAGTTCATTTTATTATTTGTCTTGAATTTAAGTTGAAATGACTCCAGAGTTTTTAAAATATAAAAAAAAAAACCGATTTTCTTTTGGTTTGGCAAGCCTAAGTTTGAATTTGAAATATTGTTTTTTTTTTTTTAAAATCTGTCATGCTTAAGTTTGAATTATTTTATTTGGTCAGTCACGCTTAAATTTGAAATAGCATTTTATTTGGTTTGGTCATGCTTAAGTTTGAAATATTTTATTTGTTTGGTCATGCTTAAGTTTGAAATATTTTATTTGGTTGGTCAGGCTTAAGTTTGAAATATTTTATTTGGTCTGCGAAAATCAAGTTTGAAATAGTACCCCAATAGCATATTTCTTCAGAATACAGTTTTTTTTTTTTTTCGTTTTTTTCGTTTTTTCCCCCGTTAAAGTGTTCTATTTATGATTTTTATATTTATTTTACAGATGTGCAAAGGTTGGTTTATGAATACGACGTCCATTGGCTATCAAGCTCCAACCAACAGAGAAGGGACTCCTGTTGCCAGCCCTCAGGAAAACACACAAGTTTTGTTGGGAACAGAAAGTGGGGCCATTTATTTACTTCATAACTTCACTGTAAGTTTTAGAAATCAATCCCAGACTTAGGGGGTGGGGTGTTGTTGTATAACGGTCGTAGATAAAGACAACTAGTTTGATGTCTGACACCTTAGAAAACGACTTCCAGTCCGTAGTGAAAGTGGCATGTAAATAGATGGTAACATTTGATGCTACTAAGACAAAACTCCTTTCCTTCAACTATTATGTACAGACCTTTCCAGCCACCAATTGTTATGGATAATTCTAATATTCTAGCTAAGAGTTCATCATTCAAATTCATCAGCCTAGTATTAACAAGCAACATGAATCAGAAAAAAATACCATGAAGACATTGCCAAGACTGCTGCAAAGACGATGGTCTCTCTCTCTCTCTCTCTCTCTCTCTCTACCCTGCTAGAAAAGTACTCACCTCTGATAGCATGTTATATCTCTACAAAGCTGCTATTCGCCCATTCATGGAATATTCTTGTCACATATGGGCCAGTACGACAATCACTAGTCGCTCTCTATTGGATTGGGTTTGAAAAAGAGTTTCCAATCTGATATTATACCACACTACCACACTATCGGCCAATATCCAACCCCTGTCACATCACTGCAATGTTGCATCCCTGTACTTGTTTTACAAGTGCTTTAATCGAATGTGCTCAAACAAACATGTGCCCCCCCCCCCGACTAACCTGACAATCAACAAAATCCTACATGTTCACTGTAGTGATCCCCTGATGCTGGAGAGTTTGTTCGTTTGTTTGTTCTGTTTTACGGCATATCAACCACTTTGGGGTCATTTAATGCCGAAAGGTTCGTTATGTTGTGTTAAATATTGGTTTGTTCTTCTTAAGGTTTTTTTTTTTTGGTTTCTTTTTTTTGGGGGGGGGGGTCTTTCCTTATATTTTTGAGTATATTTTAGTTTCTTTCAGAAAACTGATAATTTTTTGGGGATCAATCTTGTTTAATATTGTTTTCAGATTTTTTTCTTGGTAATACTTTGTTCGGGTTTGTTCAAGGTCAATGCAGTTTGTCAGTATATGGTGTATTGTGTAGGGTTCTTGACACGTTATACAGTTTGGTGTCTCCTCCCCTTTTAGTAGATGTGAGTGGGTGATGTGAGTGTGACCTATTCGCAGTCTGGTCATTACTACCTCTTCCTTTCTTGTTAACTTTTTGGTGTCTGTCGTTCCAATATTTGGTGTTATTTGGAATAATTTGTTTTTGGTGCATGAGCTCCAGTTTTCTTGCCATTTTCTCTTCAAATATGTGTTTATTTTAGTCTTTAGGTCTGTATAGGGGATTTTTCCACTTATGTGGTTTTGTTGCAGAGTTTCCTTTGCTGCCTTATCTGCTTGTTCATTCATGTAGATGCCGATATGGCTTGGTATCCAGCAAAAGATAATGTTTTTTTCTATGGTTATGGCATCTATTTTGTTTAGCAATTTTGTAATAAGTGGGTTTGTCATTTTTTTTTCTTTTAGAGATATGAGTATTGAAAGTGAGTCAGAAAATATGATATATTTTTGTTGGTCATCATTGGTTATTATATTCAGTGCCAAATCTATGGCTGTTGCTTCTGCGCTGAAAATAGAAGATTCATTTGGGAGCCTTTTCTTTAGTTTTATTTTTTTGTGGATGGCTGCGCATCCTACTTTATCTCCATCTTTTGATCCGTCAGTGTAAATTTGTGTATATTCTTTGTATGTATTCTGGATGATAAGTAGTTCTTCATGGAAGGTTGATGGGTGGGTTTTCGTTTTGGGATATTTATTTAATTTTAATATTATGTGTGGTTGTTTGATCATCCAGGGTGGAGTTTTTGATTTGTTATATTTATGTATTTTTGTAATGTCCATTTGGGCTTCTGTGAGAAGGTTTTTTATCCGGAGGCTGTAGGGCTTGATATTTTCTTTCTTGTTGAAGAGATGTGTGTATTGTGGGTGGAGGGTACATTGGTATGCAGGATTTGTTGGACATGATACCAGCTTTAGGTAATATTGTAGCGCTAACTTCTGTCGTCTTAGAATCAGTGGAGGCTCATGGGCCTCTATATAGAGGCTTTCTACTGGAGAGGTTCTAAATGCTCCCAAGGCTAATCTTAATCCTTGATGATGGATTGTATTTAGTTCTTTTATGTAGGACTTCCTTGCTGCTCCATAGATGAAGCATCCATAGTCCATTTTAGATCTGATTAGAGTTTGGTATAATTTCAATAATGTGACTTTGTCTGCACCCCAATCGGTGTGTGCTAGGACTTTGATCAATTGCATTGTCTTTTGGCATTTTGCTTTTAAATATTTTATATGCGGTATAAAGTTCAATTTTTTATCGAATATAATACCTAAATATTTATGTTGGTCGGTGAGTGGGATGTTCTTGTTATCCAGTTTCAGGTTGGGGTCGTGGTGGAATTTTCGTAATTTGCAAAAGTGGATGCATTTAGTTTTTTCCTCTGAGAATGTAAATCCATTTTCTATGGCCCATTTGTTTATTTTATTCAGACAGAGTTGTAGTTTGCGTTCGGCTGTTTGTATATATTTAGATTGGTAGTATATAAGTAGGTCGTCCACGTATAGGGCGTTTTCAATTCCTGGGTCTATGTTTTTTATGATATTGTTTATTTTAATGTTGAAGAGGGTGACAGACAGGATACTGCCTTGGGGGACCCCCATTTCTTGATCTTTTTGGACTGAATAAGTGTTGTCCATCCGTACTTGGAAGTTTCTATTTGTTAAGAAATTTCTGATAATTTCTGGCATTCTACCCCTAAGTCCTAGTTCATACAGGTCTTTTTGGATTCCGTATTTCCAAGCGGTGTCATACGCCTTTTGCATGTCAAAAAAAATTGCTATTAGATGTTCTTTTTTTGCAAATGCTTCTCTTATGCATGTTTCCAGTTTTATTAAGTGATCGGTGGGGCTTCTATTTTTCCTGAAACCCGACTGGCTTTCTGTAATTAGATTTTTGCTTTCCAAGTACCAATTTAACCTTTCGTTAATCATTCTCTCAAAAGTTTTGCACAAACAACTAGTTAGTGCAATGGGTCGGTAGTTTGTTGGGTTTGTATGATCTTTTTTTGGTTTGGGTATTGGGATTACTGTTGCCTGCTTCCAGTTTTTTGGAAAGTTGTTAGTTATCCATATCTCATTGTAAATTTGTAATAAGTAATCCAGTGATGGTTTTGGTAGTTTTTTGAGGAATTGATAATGGATCTCGTCGGGGCCGACTGCTGTATCGGGAGATTTGTTTATTGCCTCCTCTAGTTCTGCACTGTTGAATAATTGATTGTAGTTTTCTTCATTTTTTGATTTGAAGTTTATTTTTATTTTTTCTTCATTTTTCTTTATAGCTTGGAATTTTTTATTTTGGTTTTTTGATGATGAGTTCATTGAGAATTGTTCTGCTAATTTATTTGCAATATTTTGTTTGTCGGTAATCTTTGTGTTGTCGCATATAAGGTGTTTAATAGGGTTCTTTGTATTTTTTCCTGCTATTTTTCTGACCATCTCCCATACTTTTTTGGGTTTTGTGTTTTGATTAATTTTTGTTACATAGTCTTTCCACGTGTTCCGTTTTGATTCTTTGATAGTTTTCCGTGCTTTGGCTTTGCTGTTTTTATAGGTGTCCAAATTTTCTTTCGTTGGACTGTTTTTGAATTTCCTTAGGTTTGCGCGTCTGGCTCTTATAGCTTCTTTGCATTCTTTATTGTACCAGGGTTTGTTATATTTTGTAGTAGTGGAACTTTTTGGTATGTTCTCCTCGGCTATTGTGAGTAGGGTGTTGCTGAAATATGTGATGTGTTCTAAGTTAGGATTCGCTTCAGGTATTAATCTGTATTGACATGTATTTTGGAAATTTTCCCAATTTGCCTTTTGTAAATTCCAGCGGGGTGTTTTGTCTTCTAGCTTGGGATTCTCGTTTTCTATTATGATTGGGAAGTGGTCACTTCCGCATGCATCCTTATGTGTTCTCCAGCTATAATCCATGTATATAGTTGGGTCACATAGTGTTATATCGATTGCTGATAGGGTTCCCGTTGGTGGGTGCATATATGTATTCTCTTTGTTGTTGAGTAGGCATAGGTCATTTTGGTTAATTATTTTTTCTATGGTTTGGCCTCTTTTGTTGTTTTTTTTACTGCCCCACCATATATTGTGACTATTGAAGTCTCCCAACAGTAGGAAAGGTTTAGGTAGTTGTTTGATTATATTGTTTAATTCTGTTTCGTTTATTGTTTCATTTGGTGGTATATAGAGTGAACACAGGGTTACTGTTTTGTGTAGTGTTGCAGTTATTGCAACAGCTTGCATATTTGTTTTTAAGTTCATTTTGCTGTGTGGAATGTTTTCGTTTATCAGTATTGATGATCCACCGGTGGCTTTGCATGATAATTTGTTTATGTGGTTGTATATTGAGTAGTGTTTTATGTTAATTTTGTCATTTTCTTTTAAGTGTGTTTCCTGTAGGCAAATTATTGCAGGACATAAGGATTTGATAAGTATTTGCATTTCTTCGATATTAATTTTTAATCCTCTTATGTTCCACTGTAGGATTTTGTTAGTCATGGTTTATATTTTCTTTTGGTTTTGGACTGTTGGTGTTTATGTCTACGTCCATAGTTTCGATGTTAGTTTGGGTGTTTCGGGTTTCAGATCGCGAATGGGGTCGCGGTGGGTGATGAAATCCTGATCTAGAGGTTGAGCGGGGTCTGTTTATTTTGCTTTTATTGGTATCTATCTTGTGGGGTTCTTTTGGGGTCTGTTTATTTTTCTTAATTTTTTCTGTCGTAAGGTTTGTTTCTAGGGATGCTGTTGTTTGGAGTTTAATAGGTTTTTGTGGTAGAGTTTTAGTTTGGGGACTTTGTTTTATTTCGGTTATATTCTTTAAAAAATCTTTACTTTCTGTGATGGTTTGTTTCATAGTTTTTTTGAAGTCTTCTATTAGTTCTCTCATTTCATTGAGTAATTTCATGAATATTTCAATTTGGATGTTTGAAGGATTTGTTTTTGTTGTATTATTTGGTTCAAAGTTAGGCTGTGTATTTCTTTTTGTTATTTCAGAGTATTTTGTGTTTTCTGCTAGTTTACGGGCTTCTTGAAAGCTTATGTTTTTGGTGTATTTTATTCTGAGAGTTTCTTTTTCTTTTTTCCATTTTTCGCATTCTTTTGAGTTTGCGCTATGATTTTGATGGCAATTGACGCATTTTGGTGCATTTTGACAATCAATATGTGTTTCTTTGTCTCCGCATCTCATGCAAGTTGGTGGTCATGTACATCGATCTTTATGGTGCCCGTATCGATGACAATTGTGACACCTGAATGGGCTTGGTATATAAATTTCAGTATTTATTTTTTCATATCCTATTTTTATGTTGTTAGGTATTTGAGGAGTATCAAATGTTAATATGTAAGTGTTTGTGTCTATGATTTCGCCGGATCTTGTTTTTGTCTGAATTCTTTTGATATCAATGACGTTTTGATTTTTAAGATTATTTTTTGCTTCTTCTAAGGGGCACAGGGCTAATTCGGGGCACCTGATTACACCTTTGCTAGTGTTCAATGTTCTATGGGGGTAGGTTTTTATTTTTCGATTATCGAAAAGTTTCCATTTTTTAATTTCGATTTCTTGTTTCTGGTTTGTTATTTCGATTAACAGTGTGCCATTTTTTTGCTTTTTTACAGTTTTTGGTTTGATTTCTTTTGATAGTATTCTTTCTATTTTGAAAGGAGACATTTTTGTTATTTGTTCTCCTTCAATTGTTTCTATTACAAAAAATCTCGGGAAGGTTTGTTTGTTTATTTCAGTTTCTGAATCTGAGCTGGTTAGATCAGAAACTTCTGAATGACTTCTTTTTTGAGGCTTATAGTGGGCCATTTTTGTAGTTCGTAATTTTTCTTCTCTAGTGCTCCCCACCCACCTCGGAGCCCTATATGGGAGGTGTTGGGGGGGGAACCCATTCGCCCCAACAGCAACAGGGATACACGGGAGGTATACTCGTCTCGTTGGTAGACCTAAGCACCTGTAGTTCGTCCATTTTTACTAAAAATTTTTTTTCAAAAGCCTCTTTTTAGTAAGAATATTTGTTTTTCAGCCGTGAAAAGTCCATTTGTCCAGCGAGTCGATTGACCCATGAGCCACCGCTTTCTAAATCTGTTTATTGTAAAAAGGTGGAGAGTACGAGTGGATTTTCTTGTTATGTTAGTCAGGTTTAGAGCTTGACGTGACCAGCCGATTGATTGGATCGGGCCCGTCCAACCGCCCGTCTGGCCCAGTACGAGGCCAAAGTGGAGTGTTGCCACTGATACCTTTGTTTTCCCTAGGTATCAATTACTCAGCCACCAGGATCCCTTTCCTAGGCATTACGGGTCGCCACTCACGGCCAACAGGTGGCTCCATTGAGAGGTTTTTACTCTCTGCAAGAGGGCAGTCGGTGTATTCTTATGCCCCACCGACGGGGTTGAGTAGTAAGGATAGAAAAAGAAAAGAGTGGAAGGGGGGGGGAATGGGGGCTGTTGTTTTTGTTTTTATTTTTGCAGAACATAATTAAGTTTTACAAAAGGTGAAATAGAAAACAAAAACAGAAAATCGATGTAGGTGCTTTTCGTCTCAGGAAGCCAGTAGACAGCCTGATCTGGTAGCACCAGGTTGCTGGAGAGACTTCTTGTGCTCAAACAAACATGTGCCCCCCCCCCCCCCCCCGACTAACCTGACAATCAACAAAATCCTACATGTTCACTGTAGTGATCCCCTGATGCTGGAGAGACTTCTTGATAGTTTCTTCCTTTGAATTTTTGAATCTCCTCCCTGTTTCTTGCTTCCCCATCTGTACTAACATGCAGAAATTTATATGTAATCCGAACATACATGTCGCTGCTCAATTCCCTACTTAAGGTGCCCCTGTAGGCATGGTTTCTAATTCATAGTAGCCATTATGTCTTGGTAGCAATTTGTGCCTTGTTTGGGGTAAAAAAAAGTGATTTAAAGAAAAAAGAAGTTTGGAACGAGGAAGCTATCTTGAATTAAATATGCATGAAACTAAGATTACTTTATCATCGATTGAAAACAACAGGTCATATTGCTGACATATGCAGGTTAAAAAATATGACTTGGATGTTTTTTTATACTGGTTTGCTTTTTAGCGAAACTCATTCTCCAAAAATCATTTTTGGAACAAAAAGAAAAAACAACCACATTTTCCATTTCTCTATATGTGCCTAAATCTATACACAGATTCCATAAATGAGAATTTTAAACAATTTTTTTTTATGGTCTATCGTTATTTTCATGGCAAGTTTTACATTTACATAACAACCTCATGGGCCGGATTAGATACTTTGTGCGGGCCGTAGTTTAGAGACCCCTGATCTAAAATAATGAATTAAAAACTAGAATGTCATGAATGCATTTGAGTTTTAACATGTGGCTTCACCATATCAAAAATTTCCTTGTCAAGTGGACAAATCCATCTGGAGCTAGTGGGGAGGGGTTTTGGGTAGATGATTTTCACAAAATTCTTAAGTTTTAATCTTTGTTCCTTTTCTACAAATATTGTAAAAACACATATAATTTTAATTTGAAAATTTCGAAAACCAAATAATGTTATACTAGCGGGACCTGTGGAAATTCCACAGCGAACTCCTTCATATGTAATATATTGATGTTGGCATTCTGTAGATGTTCAGCATAAATGGAGATGCTCTGATATTATTGTAGTTCTTTTGTTAAAACTGCGAAAGTATTTATCTAAGCTAGTAGGGATGCCTGGCATAGCTCGGTTGTAAAATACACTTAAATATGATATTTTAATTCTTGCAGATTTCATATTATTTTAGAGTTAATGTTCTATCAATTCTTATATATTATAAAATTGCGATTCCAAAAATAAAAAAAAATATATCCATATGATTTGGGTGCATCAGCTTGAATCAAAACCGAAACCCAAATTCATGAAAAAAATATATGTATAATTTGAGTTCCTTTAGTTATAACTGAAGCCAAAACCAAAACTTATGAAGAATTCTTGGTAAAATTATTTATTACAAGAAATGGAAGTCCATAGCAATTAAACGACAGTTACTCAGATGTAAGCGTGACACACAAAATAAATAACAAACAAGCTATCCTATTGATATTTAGATAATTTTTTTTTTATTAAATTATTAAAATCATTTTTTTTCCCTGAGACTTTAGTTTTTAAAACAACTTATTAAAAGAAGACATTTTTTCTCTTCATTTTTCTGTTTTTTTTTTTTTTCATTTTTCTTAAACTTTTTCTTCTAGGGGATGGGACATCCAACCAGATGTCTGACATTTACCCCTATTTTAGTGAGTCCAACCAAGAGATCTTTTCAGGATTCTAGCCGTCCCTTTCAGTGCAATCGTTTGTATTTCACTTGCACTTGGTTCACCGGGTATGCTTGCTATGTACTTTTTAAAGTTCTTTTTCATAAGCCCAGTTGCACCTATGATGACTGGTATAATTGAAACGTCTTTTAATTTCCAATTTCGTTTCATATCATACATAAGTCCTTGATACTTTGTAATCTTTTCCCTCTCAACTCTGTTAAGCCCTGTATCATTGGGTACACTGACCTCTATTACGGTCGCTTTTTTGTTTGCTCTGTCCCAAATCACTATATCTGGTTTAACAGCTGCATTTTCAAGATATGTAGCAGTAGGGATTATGTAGTCATAGTGAATAGTGTAGTTGTCATTCCCAACTGTTCGTTCGGGTATATGTTCCCAGGAGTTTTTACTACACTGAATGTTGAGTTTCTTACATATCTTCCAGTGAAGGTATTTGCAAACTCCGTTATGGCGATCTGTATAATAACCGTCTCCAAGTAGGACTTTGCAACCAGAAATCAGGTGGCCCACACTCTCAACCTCAGTGCTACAGAACCTGCATTTATTATTGTTGCTTAGACCACACATCTTTTTGAAGGCGTTTGTCATGAGGCCCTGGTCTTGTGCAGCCAATATCAACCTCTCTTGGTCGTAATGGAGGGATCCTCTTTTGAGCCAGTCCAGGGAACCATCCCTATCAATATATTCTTGGGATAGTTCAGTCGGTAGGTATTTTGCCCGTTTATGGTTGGTCCATTCTTCTGTTTTAACACTATGGAACTGGCTAGTGTATTTTTTCCGACTTTTCTGGGCTATGTCAGTGGCAGGCTTGTTTGGGTTCTCAGTATCATTTGTAAGGCAATCTTTTCCAAAATGAGTGGCAAGTTGTGTTATAGATGTTGTGCTACTTGCTCGATTCTGATAATGGTCTTTAATTTTCATAAGCTTGGGGTTACAGGAACTTATTATGTACTGACCTATGCTGACGATTGTGGCTCTGTGTTGATGATTGACTTCCGAGAGCCCCATACCTCCTTCTCGCCTGGGTAGGTACAAACGAGGCATGCACTGATTTCGATAAATAACTCGGTACAAGGTTAGCATTTTCCTTGTCTTTGTGTCAAGCCAATTTATGTCTTTCTGAGGCCAGTCAATAATGCTAAAACTATATGTTAGTACTGGCATGGCAAGTTGGTTAATTGCCGTAATTTTGTTCTTGTTTGTGATTTCAGTTTTGCAGATTTTTCTTACCCGGCGTAAATATTCTTGGCTTAGTTTCTCTCTCATCTTTGAATGCTGGATGGACTCATTTTCATCAATGCCGAGGTATTTGTATGTTTCCTGTTCATCCAGTTCTCTGATTACACTATTTTCATCGTGCTGTATATTTTCAGTAGATATCTTCTTGCCAGCTTTCAGAGTACACATAGCACACTTATCCAGTCCGAGCTTCATTTTGATGTCATTAGAAAAAGTGTGGACAATTTTCAGTAGATTATCTAAATCCCTATCCGAGCTAGCATAAAGCTTAAGATCATCCATGAAAAATAAATGGTTTATTAACTTGGAGGATTCTCTTTGGCGGCTGTAGCTTAGATTATAAGCACCTTGGTAGTTCTTTAGAAGCTTACTTAGAGGATCAATTGACAGGCAAAATAGTAGAGGAGATAAACTGTCTCCTTGGAAGATACCTTTTTTTATTCTTATATTTGAGATGGATATCCTTCCCCCGTTATGATTTAAGGTAATGGATGTTTGCCACTCCTTCGTTTGGGCAGCTAAAATTTCTCGTATGGTCGGGTGGATTTTATATAATTCAAGGCATTTTAGTATCCACGAATGGGGTACACTATCAAATGCTTTCTGATAATCGTATCCACGAATGGGGTACACTATCAAATGCTTTCTGATAATCAATGGTGGTATGTAATCCAGTATATTAATATCAAGTGAAAACAAATGTCCACAGTGTTTATATTTGGCAAATCTAGAATTGCTTTAAAATAAGCAAATGCAGAAAGTGTTTGATAAATGTAAATCTGTTAATCTGTAATTCTAATAAGTAAGAATATAAAAGAATTTATTTTGAAACGCCAGTTAAAACATTTCTGAGATTAAAAAAAAGTGTCCTATGAAAACAGAACACTTTGAAAATAGCTGTGTTATTGCTAATCGGCAACACAAAGTTACTTGTCTTCTGCCAGTTTCACTTTTTGTGTGTATGTATGATATAATGAATAAGAATATATCAGCTTTGTTGGTGTGTCCTGTGTAGTTTTTTACTTTTAGCTGTTCATACAGACAACTTTCCTTTGCATAATAGACTAGCGGGGGTACCTGGTGTTGCCTGTGTGTGATGAGGTGTATGTGGGGGGGGGGGTTAAACCAAAACAAAATGGAAAATAAAGAATAAGCAAATGTAATAATCCTGTTTAAATATAACTTTTTTTTTTAAATCAGAAAAACAAAACAAAACAAAAAAAAACAGCGAACGCGATGCAAAATAAAGAATAAGCAAACGATGTTAAAAATTCTTAAAAAAAATCTGAAAAACAAAAACAAAAAAAACAACGAACGTCATGAAAAAAAACAAAACAAAACAAATGAAAAAAAATGGCGTAAATAACTCTGTTTCAATATTAAAACTTTAAAAACCGAAAAAAAAAATATCTGATATCTCAAACGTGCAATCTTAAGATGCTGCTACTATATCGACCGTGTGAGCGAAATTAGGTCGTTTTTTTTAAATATTTAAACTAATTCAAGAAAGAATATTTTTTGTGCATGTGTGTTTGGCTAAATTGTCATGAAGGAATGATTTTTTTGCTACCCCTCCCTGTAGAAAAGTGCCCAGTTGAGAGTGAAGGAATTCATGTTTTTAGCCAATTTTTCGATATTTGTGCTCTGAAGGGTCGAGCTTCAAAATGATACCAATCTCATGAAAATTCGTTGCCTCTGTCGAAAGTTTTTGCTAGACATGCATACATACATACATTTAAACAGACAGGTGAGATTTATATAATAGATTAGAAGCCAATTCCGGAATAATCACGTTGACACACCGGTTCCCACTGGATCACCGAAGTTAAGCAATATTCAACCTGCTCAGTACTAAATGGGTTACCATTTAGTACTGACCAGGTGCTGTATGTGCTCTTCGCTTATCTCAGCATTGTTTCCAGTCATTCTGGACTTTTCTTTGCCACTGGACTCAATCCAGTAGAGGTCTGGTTGGAGATTGAACAACCCTTGTTTCACAATTACATGTGCAGCTGTCTCTACAGGGGGTATCCTTTGTCTTTCGACACTGAACAGAGGCATCGAGAAGCCAATTATGTCTCCCTTATTAGATCACTGTCAGAGTATGGTGTCCAGGCCTTAGTTCCATATCTAATACGGGATGTCTAGTATCTGGAGAGGATTCAAAGACTGGCTACTCAAATGGTGCAAGGTCTATCGGATCTGTCCTATGAAAGAATAAATATATTCCTCTTGTGCTCAAAAGTTACATCGGCTGAAACGTTGTTTGAATAACAATCAATATGAGAATAATAGTCTGAATAATTGAAATGTTACGTATTGGAGTCTAGGAATAATAAACATGTAACATATATTAAAAGAAACTAAAACTCAGAGTTTAAAGAAAAATAAAAAGAATTTATTTTACGTAACTCGGCTAGGGATTTTTATCCTAAGCCTCCAAAATTAACAGAGATTAGACCATTCCTGGAATGATCCGGTTCCTGTTGATTTTGAAGTGGGAGAAAAGTTCTGTGCAGTTCTAGGAGGTTCACCTTCACAGGCTTTGCCTTATCTTTTTGAGAAGGAGTTAGTTTATTGCTGATTGCCTGAGGCGCTCTCACTGGGAATGCCGACTGGGCTACACAGGCACTTTTTGCAGGTCAGAGTGCCTCTCCTCTGGGAAGCTTGACTTCTCAATCCCACTTTCCTACCCTGGTGTCTAAGTTTTTACAGTGGAAGAGAACTAAAGAACATTTATCTCTACAATTATATAAATGTGACTGAGTGTGAGTTCGTTCCTTGTAGACTCCAAAATAGCTGAACAGATTTCCTTTAAAATTTACAGAACTTTAGTGCATAAATCTGGGAGTGATCTTAGTTAAGTTTTGTCTCAGAATACTTCCGATAATTACCGATAATCGAAACCGTTATTTTAATTCATCTATCATCGGAATAGCACCAGTGATAGAACAACAGGCCTTGAAAATTCTACTGTGGGTAAGTTAATAGTGTGTTTTTTTCTTTTTTTTTTTTTTTTTTTTTGCATGCCATGGTCTGTAGGTTCAAACCCGCACATAAATTTCTTAATGTTTTTTTTTCGTTAACTGGAAAGCAGTTTATATAAAATCTATATATATATAAAAGCGAAAATGTTTGTGTGTTTGTATGTCTTGCAAAAGCTTTCCACACAGGCAACGGATTTCCGTCAAATAGGTATCATTTTAAAGCTTGAACATTCGGCCGACAAATATCGAAAAATTGGCTAAAAACATTAATTTCTTCACCCTCAACAAGACGCTTTTTTACAGGGAGCATAACAAAAACCCGTCCCTTCATGAAAAGATAATGATATACGCATGCGCCAATGACATTGAATCGTTTAAATATTATAAAAACTGACATAATTTCACTGAAACTTACTTAGCTCAGTTGGTTAGAGAGCAGTATCATTATCTAAAGGTTGCAAGTTCGAATCATGGTGTAGGATATCTGTTTATTTTGCTGTTTTTCCGATTTTTTTTTAACAACTTTTAACATCGTCCGCTTCACGTTAACACACACATCTCGATTTTTTTCGATTGTTCAAACAGTTTGTTCTTTCTTTTTCCATCATGAAGGCTGTTTTTTTTTTCAGATTTTCTAAAGTTTATCATTGTTTTTTTTTAATTTTATGGGGGAACTGGTTTTCGACCCGACATCTTGGAGAAACTAAACCAAAACAAAGTTCACTGCGGGATTGATGTTTGACCTAATTCACTTTTAACTTAATTCATCACGTTTTTTTTTTTTTGCTTTCACCTCGAGGATTCGAGTTTGAACGCCCCCCCCCCCAACCTTTTTTGGCTTTTCAAACACCCATGCACCGTTTTACCATTTATAATGCCGGGTGGGAAAACTAAACCAAAACAAACTTGACTGCGGGATTGATATTTGACCTAATTCACTTTTTAGTTAATTCATCACGTTTTTTTATTTTAGCTTTCACCTCAAGGATTACGGTTCGAATCCCAATTGTTTTTTCTGGTTTTTATACAGGGTTATTACTTCGCTTTGTAATCATTATACCCCCCCCCCCCACGCCTCTAAAAGTCCGGGCAACACCGGGTACCCCCGCTAGTCTAAATGTGTGTGTGTATGTATGTTCGCTTTTTGTATATGTCCGAGAAAGGCTTTTTTCCGAGAAACGATTGGTCGGCTCACTTCTTCTTAAAACTTTTTATATCCCATCTAAATGATAATATCTACGAGTTAACAACGGGGGTCGCCTGTCTATTTAATTTGCTCAACATTTTTTGATCGCCGCATGTGGATTGGGCTTTTTCATATAATAAAAAAGTGAAACGAAGCTTAAGACATTGTTCCTGGTGCGGTCGCCAGGAATGTCCAAAAGCAATCAGCTTTGATCAATATGGACTTTCTCCTTATATCAGACAATTGCTATTAAATTTGGACAATCCCCTTTTTATGGGGAGCTGGTCCCCCCCCCCCCCCAACATCTTGGGGAAACAAAAAAAACTAAAAACTAAAAAAAGCTGCCCCGCAGTAAATAAAATACTGCCCCGCAGTGAAAGTTGACCTCATTAAGTCATTAAGTACGGGCACCTGCCAATTCTTAATACTTAAATAAATTCAAACATGTTTCCGCTACTATTTTGTGGTGGCCCAGTGGTTAACGTTGCGCATTTTTTTTTCACACTTTAATTTCCAACTTCGCCTCAAAGATTCGGGTTCGATCCTTCATACTTACCTACCAAAACTTAAAAAAAATTTTTTTAACCCCTCTCCCCCGACGCAAACACCCGGGCAACGATTTTTTTTATTATTCTTTTGTTTTGATTTACCCAACACCACACACAGCTCCAAACACCTGGGCAACGCCAGGTACCCCCCCCTCACCACTAGTAATTTTATAAAAGAAACAGTAGGTTCTCTAGAGTGCAATGTAGAATAACATATATTTTGGACTAAGTTACTGCATGGAGGCATGTGAAGTTTCCTCCTGGGCGATTTCACGGATTTTGTTGACAATAAAAATATAAGAGTGTGAAATATTCGTGGATCATCCCAGCCTCCTTGCTAGTTGTACATTAAAAACAAAAAAAAAATTACAAATAATCTAAGGGAGATAAGCAAGTTCTTAATTCAATCTTTACATTTAGAAGAAAAAAAAACGAGTTATTAAGAATTAACAAACAATATTCTTTGGTCAGAGAGAAGGTCAGAAAATCTTTATTATTACCAAATGTCTAGTTTTTCTTTGAGGGTGCTTATAATTAATTCTTTTTTTTAAGATTCCTTTTGACCGGATTTTGGATCCCAGGAAATATTGGCCGAAGTTAATCTAGTTAGCGTCTGATAACCTGGAATGGCATAACGACTCAAACTGACTCACTAAATGACTAACTAAAGAGTTGATGCCTTCTGGCCAAGATCAAAGTGTAGTATCTGTTCCGGCAGATGCTGCACTTAAGATAATTTGTACCAGTCAATGGAGGGGAAACCCTCTATACTGGGACAATTATTATTTTTGGTAACCAGAGTGCCCCCTTTTTGCCTACTTTTAGGGGAGCTGGTTTTTACCTCACATTAAAAACGGCCTTGTGCCTAATTTGCTCAGTGGGGGAGCAAATAAATACCATCTGTTCCGGCTGATACTACAAGCAAAGACCAGATGTGGGGGCAACTCCACATACCTGACCTTTAACCAGCTCCCATTTCCCACCTCTCGGGAGCTGGTCCCCTTTTTCCCTTCCCCTTCCCTTCATTCCTCACATTAAAAATCGGCCTTGTGCCTAATTTGCTCGGTGAGGGAGCAAATAAATACCATCTGTTCCGGCAGATACTGCAAGCTATGACTAGCTAGGACTAGCTATGACTAGCAAAGACCAGATGTGGGGGCAACCCCACATGCCTGACCTTTAACCAGCTCCCATTTCCCACTTCTCGGGAGCTGGTCCCCTTTTTCCCTTCCCCCTCCCTTCACTCCTCACATTAAAAATTGGCCTTGTGCCTAATTTGCTCGGTGAGGGAGCAAATAAATACCATCTGTTCTTCAGATGCTGCACTTCAATTTCTTGTTCTCTCCCAGTGGAGGAGAAATCCTTCACGACTGAGACAATTTTTATTTATGTTCCTTTTCTCCACGTTAAAAACAACCCTGGTGTCTAACTCTGTCCCGTGGGGAGGCATTGTAAATAGGAACCAAAGAGTTGATGCTACCAGCGTTATTTTATAGTTTTGGTGAATGGAAAGTTCCAGAAACGCTCCAAATGGAATACCACAACTTAGAACACTCTAGAAGCTATCCAAAAGAAAATTTTTATATTCTAATTTTAATGTAATGTTTTTGATATTAATAATTATGCATTTTTAATATTATTATAAGAAATTGTAATATCTTAAGACTTTTATAAGGAAAATATCTTCTCATGACACTAAATAAAATAAATTATTGATCCTCATCTCAAAAGTTTGTATTCATAAGACTGACTGTACTTTATTATATAGATATATGTTTTTCTCTTTTCTTTTTCTTCAGTTTTCTGAGGAAGAAAAAAAGAAAAAGAATGAAATTATTTTCATTCTTTTTCTTTTTTGTCCTCTTTACTTTCTTTTTAAACTTTTCTTTTTTTTTCTTTCTGTTTTTGTCTTTTATTTTCATTTTTTTGTCTTGTTTTTTTTTTTTTTTTTAAATTTTTTTTTCCTAAAAAAGAACTAATCATTTACAAATAAAAAATTAATTCAGGTCTCGTTGGATGAATATGCGCGAGCTCCTCAGAATATTGTCAGCCTCAACGCCATTCACTTACCGGAGTACGAGACGGATCTTGTTGTTTGTGGTGGATATTTTAATTCGGTGGAGGTCTTTCACGAAGGCAGAGTAAGTTAATCTAAAATTTTTATCAATTTAAAAACAAGGCATGAAGCCACTTGATGTAAAGAGTTAACAAGAACAAAAAGATAATTATTGCCTAACACAAGAGATGCCTATTGACGTTAGTCTTGAAAAGACCAAGGTTGTAGGCAAGAGAAAAACAGTAAGCAGAAAGAGAGTTCCACAAGTTTGTGTTTGTTAGAAAGAACAGAATAAGAAGCTGTATTATTGTTGTATAGCAGGTACATTTTAAAGAGAGATGGGGGACATATAACAGGTACATGTAATACAGGATTGACGATGATGAGAGGGAGAGAGAGAGAGAGAGAGAGAGAAGACACTTATACATATTACAATTCTGTGGATTCTTATAAACATATATTTTTTTTTTTTTACACAGTGATCACCACTTATCAAGGCCCGGAAGCCACTCAGGGATAAGGGTTATTGCAAGTACATTACGTTAGTGTGGAGATTTGATGAAGTGTTTACTTAAGGGGGCGGTTCATTAGGAATTTGTTAACATTGGACTTGAACACATCCAAGTTGTAGTCCGGTGGGAAGCAGGCAGACGGAACAGAGTTCCACAGGCGTGCAGTTCTAAGAAAGAAGCTTTGTTCATGGAATCCACGTTTTGATTTAGGCACAGATAAAGAGTGGGGGAGATTTTTCACAGTGGATTCGGCTAGACGGGTGTTTTTCGTGAAAGATTGGGGAGGGACCAGAGATTGGAGTTCAGATGAGCACCTGCCATGGAAATAACGATAAAACAAGGATAGGCTCACAACGTCTCTTCTGTGGGAGAGAGGTTGCAGGGTAGAGAAAAGGGCATCCCCCACTAAGCCACGAAGTCTATTTTGTACTATGTCAAGGCAGGATAGGCTGTTTTTAGCAGCTCCTGCCCAGATATGGCAACAGTATTCCATCCTTGGATGTACTTGGCTTTTATATAGATAGAGAATTGCATCAGTAGTGAGATATCTTCTGGAGCGGTAGAAGGATCCCACCATATTATATATAGAGGAGAGAGGGTGATCAGTTCTTTTAACACAGGAGGGGACAGTCATTACTTATGATGGAGGAGGGGGACACATTACTTGGAACGGGGTTATACAAAGTTCATATAAAAAGGATTAACACATTACCTTCAATTGTTGAATGACGACACGAGGACAACAGTTACAAATATCGTTGGTGATTCTTTATTTCATTTGACCGGTCGAAATGATGATGACGTCAAGAATTCAAATTCATTTCTACATGGTTACATGTTCTTTCCTTCGCTTCCAAAGAACCCTAACTCCAACCCTTTCTCTCTCTGACTAGCAGACTCAGCTGTTCTGCTTCAACTGCTCGACTGCTGACTCTCGACTCTGGACTAATCAACGATAAGCCTGACCAGTACCAGATGGGTGACAATTTAGGAAGGCTAGGCGTTGTATGTACTGCGCCGAGTCGTAGAAATATCCAGATTGGCATCTGGGGGCTCATTTACCTTACTGAGGGTGGGGTGGGGGGAGATGCACATCCAAATCAAGATGGAAAGCAACAGAGAAACTACTGTTTTTATTTGTCTCCCTGGGATTATCATGGCTCTACAATTTGAAGAACCATAGTAGCTGATGCTGTTAAAAAACAGCAGGGCTGCTGCTGCTGCTGATGATGATGAAAGAATCGGAATCAGTAATTGTGTGGTATAGGGATGGGGACATGTAATACAGGATGGACAATGATGATGAGAGAGAGAGAGAAGTCATTCATACATATTACAGTTCTGTGGATTCTTATAATATATATTAGCGAGGAGAGAGGGTGATCATTTCTTTTTACACAGGAGGGGACAATAATTACTTATGATGGAGGAGAACACATTACTTAGGATGGGGTTATACAAAGTTCATATTAAGGCGAGTAACACATTACCTTCAATTGTTGAATGACGACACGAAGACAACAGTTACAAAAATCGATGATGTTCTTTATTTCATTTGACCAGTCAAAATGATGATGACGTCAGGAATTCAAATTCGTTTCTACATGGTTAAATGTTCTCCCTTCGCTTCTAAAGGGACTCTCCTCTGATCGACTCTTGACTCTGACTCTGTCCCTGACTCCGACTCTCCCAACTGGCTCTGTCTGACTGACTGTCTCACTAAAACTAGCTCCTATATTGAGAAATTCCTTTTCTTTATGACGTCCGATGTGTGGTTCAAAATGTGACCAACTCACGTGGCTCATACGTTCTCCAAACACACTTCTACAAACAAAGAATTCTCACTAACCTATTTTTCAACCTAACCTATTTTTCAATATATTTTTAAATTGTATTGTTCATTATTTTTTGAGCTGACCTTTTTAATTCAGTTTCCATAAAAGAATGAACAATTAAATTTTTTTAACAAAACAAACAAACAAACAAACAAACAAACAATATCTAAACTATTTTATATATATTTTAACAATAGCGAAATTCTAACATTCCATTTTCTGAATCTATCTCTGAACCTTGCTTACCAGGTTCGAGTCTCGGCTTATCCTAATCTCATTTTCCACTTATCTAAAGTTCTTCTTACTTACAGGAAAAGGGGACAACCCTTTTTCCTGTAACATTATAATGAAGTATCAAAACAGCAAATTGATGGAGACAAAAACAATATTTATTCTAGCATGTTCCGTAGTCTACATTATTATCAATAATTTCCCTCTTTATCTTTGTTTAAACCTAAACATGGCTTCCATGAACAAAGCATCTTTCTTAGAACTGCATACCTGTGGATCTCTGTTTCGTTTCCCTGCTTTCCAGCTGACTAGAATATGGTTGTCTTCAAGTTCAACGTAAACAAGTTCTTGATGAGCCGTTCCTTTAAGTAATTGAATTCACCAAATTTCCACTACTAACGATTTCTACAATATTGTCCCATTGACTACTGTACAGGCATTAACCCTTATCCTCGAGTGGCCTCTGGAACTTGATAAGTGGTGACTCCTTTGTAAGAAAAAAAAAGTATACCGAATTTTTAGTTTTACTAATTTGTAAGCATATCGTTAAGAGTTAACCAAATTTCTCTTAGCATTAATCCGAAGTCATAAAACCACAGTAATCGCCTTAAAAAGTAGAAGTTTCTAACAAAAAGTTCTGGCACTTGTACAAAGAGAGGCGACAGATCGATTTTTAAAAATATTTTAATAAAAAAATAATCTTATGTATTTGTCATGTCGAATATAGTATTTATCTAAAAATTACGAAAATTCATTCAGAAATTTATTTATGATTAAAAGTAATTTTTACAGAAAATTGGGGAAAATTATATTTTTCGTAGATGTTTTAGAGTAGATCATGCAGATTGCAGAAACACGGGACATGACTTAGGAAGCATATTTTAGATTACATTTTTTTTTTTTTTCTTCCTTTGAAGATTGTAATGCTGGGTATGTGGCAGCCAAACCAGCTGCCAACATTGCCCCGCTTTTTTATTGAAACCAACCGAGAGCTCTTTTTAGTATCCTCGCTGTTCCCTTAAGTGCAATTGTCTGAATCACTTTTGCACTTGGTTCACCAGGAATATTAGTTAGGTAGGACTTCAGGTTCTTCTTCATAAGCCCTGTGGCACCTATGATAACTGGTATGATTCATATCCCCTTAAGATTCCAGATTACATCATAACAACATCCAACATGTTTAGCTGATATTAAAAGACATCTTCTTTTTACTAAAGACATAATAGCAGTTGTTTTACTTGATGAATTTTTGTAATTTTTTAATATATTACTATTTTCGACATAACAATTAAGTAATATTACTTTTGCTTAAAATGGCATATTAAAAAAAAAATCAATCTGTTGCCTCTCTTTGAATAAGCACAAAAAAAAAACAATTTCTCAAAGTTGCGTTGGTTTTAGCGTCCCAAATTCTCATATGAAAAAAATGAACGAATCTCTTAGTAAAATAAAGTTACCTTCGTTAGCACAATTGCAAAAGCGCATGCTGAACCCAATATAATTGTTACGAAAAAAAAAAACAAAAAAAACAAACAGATTTTCATTTAGAAAACATGTAAAGGAGAATAACTCTTTACCAGGAGAGTTATGTCCCTTGGACCTTCAAGAACGTAGACACTTTAGACCGGTGGTTCCCAACCTATTTTGTGCCATGCCCCACCTAGGCATTTCTAAAATCCTGATGCCTCCCCTTTGTGATATTTAATATATAATATGGTATAGTAAGCCCAAGGGTGCACGTCCTGCCCATGCCCCACCAAAATATTGCCATGCCCCACCGGTGGGGCATGCGCCGCACGTTGGGAATGACTGCTTTAGACTAAAAGTAATTTGTCTTAACAATAAAGTCGTAAATCTCTGTCTCTACTGAAAGAAACTTTGCGCGCACCTGCGCGTGTGTGTTCGTTCCCTATGGACTCAAAAACGGTTCGCCGATTTTTCTGAAATTTTACACGAAGATACTTTATGTGTTTGGTAGTGTTCTTAGATAGGTTTTGTATTGGAATGTCTTTGATTGAATAATCAATAATCGGTAATTGAAATAATCCGATGAAAAAAGGAACAGGCGATTTTGACTAAAATGAACGACATACACAGATGCATTCAAGAAATTTTATTATCGCACAAGCAGAAAAGCCCGGCATATAAAATCAACAGTATGTTTTCTGATATGACAGGGGTGTGTTTGAAATGAATGTTTTTGTTTAAAGCACGATTGCACTGTGATACTTAACTTTTTCATTTTAAATGTAAATTCAAGCTATTATCACCGCACAAGCAGTGAGGCCAGGCATAAAATCAACAGTAGGTTTTTTTAAATGATAGTGGTGCGTTTGAAATGAATGTGTATGTGTGTATTACAATCGAACCATGATACTTGACTTTTTCATTTTAAACGTTAAGTCATTATATATAAAAAAATAATTTTATAAAATCAACAGTAGGTTCTCTACAGTGCAATGTAAATTACAATGTATTGTGGACTAAGCTATTGTGAGGAGGCATGTGGGCCTCCAACTAGAGCAGGTAATCTGTTGATTTGATTGAAAAATTGGCGCTTTCACCGATTTCGATGACAATAAAAATATGGGAGTGTGAAACATTCATTGATCATCATATAATTGTCGAGTCTCTTGGCTAGTGGAGAATAAATGTTAATTGTTGATTTCTACTGGGTAATTTTTATTCAATTTTTGGTCACAAAGGAGACAAAGGACCTAATAATTCATTCTGTTCATCTGTTCGCACTTTTCTCAATAACCATGCTTTGGATTTTTAAAAATATTTGTACAAACATTAGTCATGGTAAAAGTGAATTTTTGCTGAAATGGATTTTCCAGGATAACTCTGGTTGATCCCCTAGGGGGGCATTATAGGTTAAAATTGTCCCGAAATGTTCGTCTGTTCATTTGTTTGCACTTTTCTCAATAACAATGCCCTGGATTTAAAAAAAAAAATTTGTGCAAACATTAGTCATGGTGAAAGTAAATTTTTCGGGTTTTGTTATTTTTATTTGCATAATTTTGTTACTTTTATTGTATACTTTTCAATAATGTGCTTTTTTTTTCCTATATTTTATTTCAATAAATCGCTTCAAAATACAAATACTGAATCACAAAAAGAATGAATGTTAATTGTTGATTTCTGCAGGATATTTTTTATTCATTTTTTTTTCTTTTTATTTGTCTCAGATCTCACATTCACAATTATTTCACATGATGCTGAACGTAGTTTTTGTGATTTTTTTTCTTGAATAGAAAGTTGGCAGTTTTCCGTCCCTTGATTGGACCAATACAGTGGACGTCAAAGACATCGATGGTGACGGTGTGAAAGAAATCATTTTTGGTTGCATGGACAACACAATTCAGGCTCTCAAAGTATCCATCACATGAAACCCGAAAAAGAATGGGGGGGGGGAGGCGATAAAAATAAAAATGATAAAATTGAAAAAAAAAAAAAGATGACAAAATTAAACAGAATTAAGAGATTTGTATTTTGTAATAAAAAAAAAAAATGAAGTAAAAAAAAAGATTTTTTGTTTTAATTTAAAAATGTAGAAAACTGAATAATGTTATATAATTTTTTTTATTCATTAAAGTGATTTTTTTATTAAATGATTAAAATCATTTTTTTCTGAGACTTTTTGTTAAAACAACTAATGCATAGAAGATTTAGTGTTTTTCATATTATTTGGATTCTTCGGACTACTGTTCTCATCTTGAGTGTCATTTTCACAACGTTTCAGTCGATGTAACCTACAATCTTTTCTGGTGTATCTAGTCAAAGTCTAGAATGTTTCTTTCAAACTCGGGAATTTGAACAGAATTTTGAACGTATTGGTATTTTTTTTTTCACTTCATCTTTGGTTGCATGGACAACACAATTCAGGCGCTCAAAATATCCATCACATGAAGCCCTAAAAAGAATGGGGGAAAAAAATAGAAATGCTTAAATTGAAAAAAAAAAAAAAATGACAAGATTAAACAATCAAAAGATTTGTATTTTGTAATAAAAATGAAGTAAAAATCTTTTCTTTTTTTTAATCTGTACATTTGGAAAACCGAACAATTTTTTTTTTTTTTTTTTAATGAATAAAATCATTTTTTATGAGACTTTTTTGTTAAGACAATTTAAAAACGTTTTTTTTGGATACTTCGGACTACTGTTCTCATCTTGAGTGCCATTTTCACAATGTTTCGGTTGATGCAACCTCCAAACTTCTTCAAGTCTATCTTGTTGAAATTGGCAATTTTTCTGTTGAACTCGGGAATTTGAATGGAATTTTGAACATGTTGGTGTTTTTTTAAATCTCTTCATTTTGTTAGTGAGGGTCGGCTCCTTGTAGAGAGAGAAAGATACACGTTTATTATTCTTGATAGTTGTCATGAGTCTGAATTGATGTGGGTTGCAAGGTGAACACAATTTTTGAATCAAGAAACCTGATCGCATCTTTGAAAACATTATTTTACAAATTTAATTTGAAAATTTAGAAAATCTGACATAATTTTTTTAATTAAATGATTAAAATCATTCCCCCCCCCTCCCTTTATTTTCTGAGACTTTCATTTTGAAAACAACTTATTCCTAGAACTCACATCGATTCTTTCAACATGGCCATATCAACCTTTTTGTGAATTATTTAATATCAAAACAAAATACAACATCTTGGTCTTCCCTTGCGAACTGACCTTATTAGCTCAACTGTTCTACATCTACTAACCCAAGAACTCACCCATTCTTTCAACATGGCCATTCCATCAAAGTCGTCTTTCACATTTCTTTTATTTAATTTAGTATTCCTCTGAGGTCATCAGATCTAAACGTGTCTTTAAGACTCACATTACACATCCATCTTATTAGTCTCATCATTTCTCTCCGTGCAATGCATGTCCTCAAGCCTCACTGGTCGTTTCTCACTTTCACGCAAGATCACACTGTGTGCACATGCTTGATCAACAGCAGTAACGCTCTGCTAGTTAGTAATGACAGAAGTCTTGCAATCGCACTAGCACCTATTCCACCTTGTACTCTAATGATATCACCATGGTAACAGAACTTATCAACAACCTCAATAGCTTTGTCATCCAAATATACTTTCTCCACTGAGAAAATTCGAGTTCTAATCCGTCTTAATCTTCAATTTCCTGCACACTGGTTGATTATATTAAATTATCAAACATCTAATTTGTATTGTATTAAGCAGTTCATATAAATGCAATTCAGAAAATCTGGCCTTGTATCAGTGAGAGTTGGGGGCGATATGCAAAAAGCTGTTAAGAAGGCCCAGAAACGGTGGGTATTCTCTCCTGATGACCCAATATTATCTGGAGGACGAAATGAAATACCCCCCCACATACAAAAAAAAAACAATCAAAACAGGATTATATACAATAAAAGAGAGAGGCCCTGAAACGACCCATATTCTCTCCTAATAACCGACATTAACTGGAAACTCAAATGAAATAATTCCTAAGTGAAAACAGCTGAAAGACATGATTATATACAAGTCTACAAGGTAAGCTGTTTCGTTCAAAACACAATATCTTCTGTTGTCTGCTTGCTTCATGGCGAATTTCTGCTACTGTTCTTGTAACAAATTATATTCTATTAAATCAAAACAATAATGAAATAATAAAAAGCACCAAATAATAGTTAATTAATAAAATTAACTTTTCAAAAGAAATATACAAATTAGTTAACCTTGTGACTGATATTATGCATCTAGTGTATACAGTTGAATCAATTTGAAATTTTGACTTTACTGCTAGTGTGAGAAATGGGCCTGACTGTTACATATTTTTTATATATAGAAATTGCTTCAGACAAAGCAGGAAGCCTCTTGATATGAGGGGTGGATATGTGGTACATATGTCAGATGAGCATCTTGGTCATGGCACCAAAAAGGCTTAATGTTGCATTGTGTTTATGAATATGAATATGTTCTATAATGATGTACATGTTGAATAGTTGACTTTTATATTTTATCTGTATATTCATGTATGTGTAAATGCGTGTATGTATATATGTTGTATCATTTAATTTATTGTCGATCAACAGCGGCTCCATGGAGGCAGAGACAAATTGTTTAGATGAGAAGAAGAGGAAACGAACACTCTGCAAGTCGAGGGCAGCAAGCACCTCAACGATGGGTGCTTCACTTGTGACTCATACTTTCAAGCCGCATTGGCCTGACAAGTCATCTACGAACCCAGTAAACCCAATCAACTACAAACCAATGATGTTTGCGGTCTTCATCAAAAGGTAAAATGGGTGCACGCGTTTGTGTCCACAAAAGGCTTTTTGAGTGAGGGTTCTTGCATCGGTTACGCTTATGGAGAACTTTCCTTATACTCCTTAGATCGTAATATCTCCGATTTGCAAACAGACATCGTCTCTATCTTTTATTTGATCGAGTTTTAAAAAAATCCCTGGTTTCCAGTGTTTTTTGTATTAACAAAGCGAAACTGATCGAAGCAAATGCATCCGTCTTGAAGGCAATTAGCTTTGATCAATGTGGGGGAAACCCTTCATATCAGACAATTGCTATTCATTTGGACACTGCCACAGCTCCCCCTTTTTGTAAGGAACTGGTTTTTCCCAACATCGTGGGGAAACAAATACGGTAGAAAGCTGAAAGCTTAACTGGCTTACAGCCAAATTTGCTCATTCATTTCACTATCTGCTATGGTGTAATGGTTGACATTGCTAAATTTGAATGCTTTATGCTTCCGCTCATGTCATGGCGTAGCGGTAAACTCTCAGGTTTTCTTTCACTTTTTACCGCCTTTGCGTCATGAGTTTGAGTCAATAGTTTCCTATTTCTCAATCTCTTTTCTACCTAAAACTAACCTTAACTTCCATGAAAAATGTGTATTTCCTAGAACTCCTGTGGAACACAATACTGTGACATTGCTTCCCAGCTGATTGGTTTCAAGTCCAATGTAAACAAATTTTTGTTGAGCTACCGTCTTAAATAACCAAATTCTTCCCAGTCACCACCATCATTACCAATCATTACTGTGGTGTTTCACTGCATTCACCTGAAATTCCACAAACTCTTATCCTCGAGTGGCCATTGGGCCTTAATAAATGGTGACACCTTAGTTAAAAAAGAACAGTTTCCAATTGTACAAAGATCCGTGTCTTTCAGAACAGCCTCTTTTATAATTTGATTTATGAACTGTGTTATCTTTCTTTTTTTTTTTTTTTTTACATGGGGGTCACCACTTATCAATGCCCGGAGGCCACTCAGGGATAAGGGTTATTGCGTGTACAGTAATCAATGAGATAGTATTGTAGTAATCATTAGTATTGGGGGTTTTGATAGAGTGTCTTACTTAAGGGGGCGGTTTGTCAGGAGTTTGTTTATGTTGGACTTGAAGACGTCCAAGTTATAGTCAAGTAGGAAACAGGCAAGTGGCAGAGAGTTCCAGTTCCACTGGCGTGCAGTTCTAAGAAAGAAGCTTTGCTCATGGAATCTACGTTTGGATTTAGGCACAGATAAAGAGTGGGGAAAATTATTGACAGTAGTTTCAGCCAGATGGGTGTTTTTCGTGAAAGATTGGTGAGGGGGGGATGAGGGATTAGAGCTCAGACGAGCACCTACCATGGAAATAGCGATAAAACAAAGACATGCTTGCAACGTCTCTTCTGTGGGAGAGAGGTTGCAGGAAAGAGAAAAGGGCACCCCCCTCTAAACTACGAAGACTATTTTGTACTCTGTCAAGGTAGGATAGGCTGTTTTTAGCAGCTCCTGCCCAGATGTGGCAGCAGTACTCCATCCTTGGACGTACTTGGCTTTTATAAAGATAGAGAATTGCATCAGTAGTGAGATATCTTTTGGAGCGGTAGAATTCCTGCAAATTTCCAACTTAACAATTAAACTTTCCATAAGTTTACATTTATTTATAAATATACTATCAGGCCGCCAGGCGTTGCCCAGTTGCAAAATACGCTAAAATACGTTATTTTAATTCATGCAAATTTTGTATTTATTATTATAGAAACTTTTACAAAAAAACACTCGACTAGCTACAACCACTGTCAACAATTTTCCCCACTTTCTAGCTGTGCTTAAATCTAAATGCAGATTCCATGAACAAAGCTTCTTTCCTAGAACTGCCTGCCTGTTTCACTGGCCTGCTTCCTGGTCGATTACAATACCGTCTTCAAATTCACAAATAATATAAATTCTATCCAATTTACACAATTAACAATTACTACACTACCACCTTACATTCATTAACCCTTATCTTCGAGTGGCCTTTGGACCTTGATAAGAGGTGACTTCCTTGTAAAAAAAAAATCTCTATTGATTATTATATTGTACCTAATATATAGTAGTGATTTTAATTTTTCATTTGGGTGCCATCAGCTAGAATTGAAACCAAAACATATAGCATTCCAGCCTTAGTCATTACTGTTTGAGCTATCGGCAGACAGATTAGAAATAATTAAAAATAAACCGACTTTAACGTATAAATGTATATTTGCGCATGCGTACAAGAGCACTTTAAGTCGACTTATGCCTGCTAAGTTCCATTTAAAAAAAATGTTTAACTCCTTAACAGCTATTTTTACTGACTTGAAACAGAAAACAATGGTTAAAAAAAAAAAAATGCAATCATTTGATCCACCTTGTGCCGCTTTTATTTTGGAGAGAAAGTAAATTTGAAAAAAAAAAAAATGAAGGAAGACAGACAGACAAACATAGTGAGTTTTATAAATTAGATATGAAAGACATTTGTCCGTCTGTTTCTATGTATTCTACTCCCAACCTCGTCCAAACTGCATTTCATTTATGCTTATCTGATTTCTAATACGGCATAATCATGTTGACACACAGGTTCTTGTCAGATCGCCAAAGTTAAGCAACGTCGAGCCTGGTTAGTACCAGATGGGTGACCATTTGGGAATTCTAGGTGCTGTATGAGCTCTCCCTTATCTCGGTATTTGTTTCCAGTCGTCCTGTACATACATTCATTTGCCACTGGTACTTAACAATGTCGACTAAGGAAAGGTGTGGTTGGAGATTGCGCACCTCCTGTCAAAAAAATTTCACACGTAGGCACCACTTCGTGGGTATCCATAGTCTGTCAAAGACTTAAGGAACCCTGATCTGATCTCTTATTTGCTGTTCAATTATTCTTGCAACCATTTTACGGGCTGTTCCATCAACTTTAAGCCTCTGTAATTACAGCTATACAGAGATCCTTCTTTACCCTGTAATAGTTACCCTATTATTTTATGATCAGATTTGTCAAATCTGTAATCATCTCGATGCTTTCAGCCACAATTTTCAAAAATTCTACAATAATATTATTTATATTGATCAGACTATTCTCATCTTGAGTGTTATTTGTGCAACGTTTCAGTCGAATTGACCTTTGACCATCTTCAGGCATGTTGTTTGTTGTTTGGAAAAGAGAAGAGAAAAATTACTGGCTCCGTAGATATTTTCGTATTCTTTGAGTTAGTCTCTATTTTATGGTTATGGTTTCATATTTAAAAAAAAAAAATTGGTTGACAAAGGGGAGGCAACTCTAATCATAACCATAACCATAAAATAGAGACTAGGGCCTATGGCTAAATTTGTGTTAAATGTTTGCATTAAATACTAATCCCTGTCAATCTATAACTCTGCAGCAAACAGATACAATAATACTTAGGGCGCTGCACCTTATCATAACAAAGGTCCATACAAAATTTTACCCAGATCGAACTAGTAATTTCCAAGAAAAGTGGAACGTAAATGCTAATCCCTATTTATCTCTAACTCTGCATTGAATACATACCATGATACTTAGTTTGCCACACCTTATTATAACAAAGGTTCATACAAAATTTCAGCCAGATCGGCCTAGTAATTTCTGAGAAAAAGTGTAACGGACAGACAGACAAACAAAAAGCCTAGGAGAAATATGATATAGACGTGTGTGTGTGTGTGTGTGTGTGTGTGTGTGTGTGTGTACATTATACGTATGATTAAAAGTTCCTCCTTTACAATTCCCAATTACACCAAGCTTATCGTATTTTAAAATAATAAATTCTTTTATGATTTAACTAGCTGACCGTCCGGCGTTTCCCGGTCGTACAATACTCTTAAATATGATATTTTAATTTATGCAGATTACGAATGTATTATAGAATCAATCCTCTATTGATTATCATATATTACGAAAAATAATTGGCCTGGTAGACTAATTCACAAAAATAAACAAAAAGAAGAAAATAAATAAAAACAAAATAATGATAATGTCGTTCATCAAATTCCGTCTGTGTTTGTTTACAATATCACGTCAGCTGATATTTGGACAGGACGATGAATGCCCTGGAAAAGTCATTTCTGATTAATGCTTAGTTTTAAAATATGCAAATGAAGAAATGATTTGCAGCGATTTTAAATATTACCTTTGCCTTTATCATAAACTGAACTCATTAATAAGAAAAAATTAAAATAAAATGGTGAGGTAGACCCGGGCTTGAACAAGGATCATTCGATCTGTAGTCGAATGCTCCACCACTGAGCTTATATCTCCCGATGACAATAAATCTGACATTTTTTGTTTGTTTTTTTTTAAGAAAAAGTGATTTGCTGAGATTTTATTATCTCCCTTGCCCGGTGTAACATAAAACATTCTCCTCGTAAAAATTCTACTTTTTTTTTTTATAAGAAAGACTATTTTAAGGATCAGATTATATCGATTTTCGATACTTATTGAATGAATTTCTCTATAAAAACATATCTAAGAACACTGCCAGAAATATGAATTAGCTTTGTGTTAAATTTGTTAAAAGATAGGCTCAGTTGTTTCGGAACCTATGGGGAAGGAGCTCTCTCTCACACACACACACACACACACACACACACACACACACACACTCGCACACACACACACACACACACACACAAAGTGACTTTTATATAGCAGTAGAGATAGAGATTTGATACGTTGAACTTTTACGCACATTTTACGATGCGAACCAATTTTGAAAACAGCGGAACAATTATCCACTTTTGTGGCAAAACTGGTCCACCACCACCACGACGACGACCACCACCACCCGCTTCAACCAATGGTCGACAATATCCGCCTTATGTTCAGCCAATTGTGGTCGTTTGAACTTTGACGATTATTTTGATTTGTACCGTCTCAACCGTTTAACAATCACGGGGGGGGGGGGGCGGATACCGCTATGCTAATCCGTTTATTACACAAAAAGGATTAAGTCAGATTATCAACAACTATAGATTACACTCGAAAAAAAAAAAAAAAAAAAAATAACCGAACTTACAAAATCGAAACACTTGAATTCCCAATAAAATAAAAACAAACGAATTATTAATCAGATGGCCTAATCGTTAGAGTATCCATTAATAGTCCAGAAGACGGGGGCTCAATCTTTGGTAGAGTCATACCAGTCTTTAGAATCAGGCCCACTAGTATGTATATATGGGGTTGAATAAAAGTTTGTTTGGTATTTGAATATCATCTTTCCGGCCTACTAAAGATTGTTCTATATTCCTATTCTTCAAATCCTGTATTCGATGTAATGAGTTCGTTGACGTCCATAAACAGAAGAGTTCTTCCATTATTTTAATTGTATTTCATATATTGTCTATAGGAAAAAAACAAAAACAAATCTACAGAAATCTTCCTAAGATATAACACATGTATGGGGGAAATAACTACTATTATTGTTATTATTATTATTATTATTGTTATTATTATTATTATTATTATTATTATTATTATTATTATTATTATTTATTATTATTGTTATCATTATTATTATTATTATTATTATTATTATTATTATTATTATTATTGTTATTATTATTATTGACCCACATGGAGCTTTCATACAAGTCATCAAAGATCTGACTGGAAACCTGTGGTATTCTCTGGAATCTGAATGACAACAAGTTTCTCCAGGTGTCCAGCTCTCTCTACTTCCTTCGATAGCATTTGTAAATAAATTTGCGTCATCGCAACAGTCTCTTACCATTGATTTCTCGCTGGCAGTGGCATTAGTCTATACTGAGTGGCACTAAGCCTCCCCAAGGTCTCAGTTTTCTTTACGCTTGTGAGGTTTGGTCAGCGCTCTCTCCTCGGTCTTTCCATCCTCCTTGACCCTTCTCTATTATTATTATTATTATTATTATAATTATTATTATTATTATTATTATTATTATTGCTGTTGTTGTTGTTATAATTATTATTATCATTCACAACTGGGCTACTTACTTATCATTTGCAACTTGGTTAATCAAGAAGTTAATTCGTTTTTTTGAATACCACCTTTTCGGCCTAATAAAGATCATTTTATATTCCCATTCTTCAAATCCTGTATTTAGTGATTATTTTGATGTTAGTTATAATAAGCCCCCAAGCAGAGGAGTACTTATATTTTTTTTTTTATTGTACTTCAGGTCTTGAAATGAGAAATCAAAGCAAGCTGACTTTGGTGTTGTGGGAGGTCATGTTGGTGATGTTCTTGGCGTATGACCAAACGAAGTAGTGCAGCCAGTTCAGATTGGGGGAGGAAAGGGGTCAGTGAGAGAAGGGTACGAAGTCATAGCACTTCCTTCTGAAACCAAACCCGACGGTCTCTTTGGACTTATGGGCCAGCACTGAGTCCTGCTGTCACACTCAGGGTTTGCCAGTGGCCGCCTGATTGCACCAGGAGATCACCACACTCTTCGTTACATACAGGTACACTTTGTTGTTGACTTTTAAGCTGACTTCGAAGATGTGAGGTGGCATGATGTGGCCCTCACTGTACACAACACCAAAGACCATAACTGTGGTCTGAAACTTTGTTTTTATCACTCTTGGCACATCCCTGTTATTTGTGGCAATCCAGTGGTGCATTTTGAGGGTGCTGGCAATGGTCCTGTTGCCATAACTTGAATTGGGGTAGATAGCATGAGTTGTACAGCGGCGCATCTCCAATCTCGCTTGTTGAACATTGTTTCACTTTCAGACATGAAGAAGGCTCCTCTTGCTCTTGGGATTTGTACACAACAGTTCAACTAGTAGATGGTCAGCAACAAAAAAAGAAAACCGATTTTCATCAAATGGAAATGGAATCATGTTATTTTTTCTACCGAAATCTGCATAAAGATACGACACATGTATAGGAAAAAATCTGTTATAGAACGGGCTTGCCAGAATGGTTTGCTCGATTTCGCAAAGAAAATTTTTCAGCGAGAGATGTTTCTTGCTCTGGCCAGCAAAAAATGGCTAAGGTCAATAAGCGTTTCCTGTCTTTGTGATAATCATATTTTGTTCTTGTTTGGGCTTTACATCAAGTGGCTTCATATCATGTCTGAAGCGATTTCCATGCAAGCAAGTGAAGCATACATGGCTCCCATGAGTGCGCAGTGAACGAGGTATAAAAAAAATGACTAAGTTCAGTATTGCCCCCCCCCATTTAGTCCCAAAAGTCTCCACGGGACGTCTAATCCTGCTGAAAATGAAGAAACGATGCAGTTTTAGGCCTTAATATATGTAAATTTGAGTTTTGCACGATGCAAAAAAAAAGAAGAAATAACTATGTTCATCATCCCCCCCATTTAGCCCAAAAAGCCCCCAAGGCCTTATCTAAATTTGAGTTCAGCACCATGCAAAACTGCAAAATAGACATACAGAAAAAATTTGGACAAATATAGTAAAATAGTCCCAAAATTGGAGTGTTTTTATTAGCCCTAAAAGAGCCCCCGGGTCACACCCAAGAGTTATCGTGAAGTATAGACAAACAAAATTATATAGAAATCAGTTACAACTTTACAAATAGTTTTATAAAAATCCAAGGCATCAATTGGTTTTTAATAAGCACAAAAGTGTCAATTTTATCCATTTTAACTCGAAAGGCACCTCTAGGGGGGGGGGGTAACCAGAGTTTCTCTGTAAAATCTGTTCTGTTACTTTTTTACTCATATCATGTTTAATGTTTGTGTAAAATTTTAAAAATTCCAAGGCATAGTTATTGAGAAAAGTGCAGACAGATGAATGGACGAACAGACACAGGTGAATTTACAGGTCCAACTTCCTTTTGTCGGGGGGGACCAAAAATAATTTTTACTGGTGATATGTGATAGATATTGGGTTGGTCAATATATATATATAAGTCACAGATTAGAGATCGAGGGAGTTATCCTGTCAGATATTACACTGAGGTAATACTTTCATGACGATCCTAACCAAAAAGGTAAAGCTCAATATTTAAAAAAATAGAGCAATATATAAGTTTAATAATTAAAGTTAAATATATACACATGTGTTTAAGTTAAGAATTTATTGTTTGAAACAAGGAATATATGGAGAAAAATTATATTTTTTATTTCCTTAATCCATGGATTTTCAATAATGGCTAATGTGCAAAATGTTCAGCTATGAAAAAACAACAACAAATATTTTGCTTTTCAGCACATCTATTGAAAATGCAACTTGGTCTCTATCAAACTACTCCGTCAATTTTTGGTCTACAGACTTGAAACTTGATATGTAGGAGATTTCAATATATTAGGTACAATATAATAATCAATAGTGAATTGACTCTATAATAATAAATATGTAATCTGCATGAATTAAAATATCATATTTATGCATATTTTACGGCTGGGCAACGACGAGCGCCCTGCTAATATATATATATATATATATATATATATATATATATATATATATATATATATATATATATTGTTTTAACAAAATCAAGACATCAAGGAATAGATTGATAGCAACAAATAGTGTATTTCATCGTTAGTTACAATTGTTTCAAGACTATTCGGACAAATTCAAACATTATGTCATTTGAAAATTCTCACAAGACCAGCCTTTCGGCAGACGTATTAAATAAAAAACACTTTAATGATGAAACATTATGGAAACCATTTCCCTTATATGGAAAAACTTGGGAAAATATTTTACTTACATCTCTTCCTTCCCAAGTTTTTTTTTATTCAATACATCTGACGAAAGACTGTTCTTGTGAAAATTTTCAAACGTCATAATGTTTGAATTTGTCCGAATAGTCTTGAATCAATTGTAACTAACGATGAAATACCCTATTTGTTGCTATCAATTCATTCCTTGATGTCTTGGTTTTTGTTAAAACAATATATGAATGCTCAATTATGAAATATGATAATTTTATAGCTTACAGTTTAAGTCATCTCATTTTGACTTAAAACTTGTTGATATATGAACAGTTACTGAATTTTCAATTATATAAACCCAGTCGAATTCGGAATACTATAAATAAGACTATATATATATATATATATATATATATGAATAAAAAAACATACGAAAAGTATAAAAGCTTATAACTTTTCTTTATTCGTTTTCAATTGGTGACGTGCAGGAATACAAAATAATATTATGAAAAAAAATTAAAAAACTTTTTTTATAAGTACATAATTTTCGACCGATCTTTCAGTCTTCATCGGTGTAGTGAAAGTATATATATATATATATATATATATATATATATATAATTATTATTTTTTTTTTTTTACTATAATAATTAAATACCTACAGACACTAGTGTTTCATCCTTTCGGGATTCTTCAGTGCAGGGTGTCACGATTACTACCAGTCGAACGATTCGAACCCCGCGACACGAGACATCTCTGGCTCGATTAGCGGAGGCCGTATCCATTCGGCTACTATTAACCGTGTGAAATAGCGTTGAATTTTAAACATTTTAATTTAAATGTTCATTACGTCAGACAGACAGTGATCAAATCGTTATACGATGATCCACGCATAAGAGCTAAATTGACCGACTTTTTAATTCAACGGAAAGTGCTCAACGATAAGAAACGAATTTCTTAAAGGGGCTGTCATAATTATTTTTTTTTTTTTTTTACTATAATAATTAAATACCTACAGACACTAGTGTTTCATCCTTTCGGGATTCTTCAGTGCAGGGTGTCACGATTACTACCAGTCGAACGATTCGAACCCCGCGACACGAGACATCTCTGGCTCGATTAGCGGAGGCCGTATCCATTCGGCTACTATTAACCGTGTGAAATAGCATTGAATTTTAAACATTTTAATTTAAATGTTCATTACGTCAGACAGACAGTGATCAAATCGTTATACGATGATCTACGCATAAGAGCTAAATTGACCGACTTTTTAATTCAACGGAAAGTGCTCAACGATAAGAAACGAATTTCTTAAAGAAAGAAAAAGAGAAATATAGGAGAAGAAGCAGACAGAGATGGAGCATAGATTAAGGATAGATAGATAGATAGATAGATAGACATATGGATAGATAACAGACAACATGAATTGGAACAAATGCATTGAGGCAATTACCAAGGCTGCTGTGAGGAAGGTGGGCTCCCTCTACCGTGCTAGAAAATTACTCACATTAGAGAGTATCCTGTACCTTTACAAGACCACCACTCGCCCATGCATGGAGTATTATTGCTACATCTGGGCTGGTGCATCTACCACTAGTCTCTCCCTCTTGGACAGAGTCCAAAAAAAAAAAAGTCGCCAACGTAATGGATCCTGAACTATCAACTAAACTCCAACCATTGTCTCATCGTCGAAACGTGGCAACCTTTTGCCATTTTTACAAGTATTTCAATGCCAAGTGCTCTGACGAACTCCGAGCACTAGTGACCCCCTCGACATCAATACCTCCGACAAACCCGACAAGCAGCAAAATCCCACTCCTACACTGAAGAGATCCCTAGCACGAATACTTCTCCCCCAGATGCAATGCACCTGCTGTACCGTTACAATAACTTCTCGAATGCCCCATGGAAGCCCTCTTGTGTGAGCATTTCAATAATCCTCATCACAACCTTTTATCTCCTCAATTGTTTCATAATGACAGGCTCTAAGGTCTTCCTTGAGCTTAGGGAATAACAAAAAGTCACAGGGAGCAAGGTCTGGACTATGCGGAGGTTGCAGAACTGTCTTGGTGCCCATCTTGGTCGAATATTTTGTGATAAGGATGAACTTGTGGACTGATGCATTTGTGCAAATCTTCTGCAGCTTCAGTTCCTTGCAAATAATCGTGTGTACAGTTCCCACACTGACATCAAACTGTGCACTCTCTATAGATACACGTTCCTTATCCATGAAATTCTTTTTTTGGCCGATCAACTAGTGTTCTGACTTCTACTTGAATAACTTGTTCCTTCGGACTGCTACACTTTGGAATTCCCTTCCGGACCCCTGCTTCCCTGATTGTACTGACATGCAGAAGTTCAAAGGTAATGTGAACAGACATCTCGCTGCCCAACTCCATAAATAGTATTCCTGCAAATCTGATTCCAAATATTAGCCCCTCACGACTAAGTGTCCCTGTGCCTTGTTTGGGGCGAAACATCAATAATAATAATAATAATAATAATAAGAAGAAGAAGAAGAAGAAGAAGAAGATAGGAAGAGTGAGAGAGAGAGAAGAAAGAGAAGAAAAAGAAAAAGACAGACGAGACATACATAAAAAAGAGATTGAGTGGAGAGAAAAAGATAACGTAGAAAGAGAGAGAGAGAGAGATAGAGAGAGAGAGAGAGAGAGAGAGAGAGAGAGAGAACGCGAAAGGGTATATAAATAGAGAAAAAGGGGGTGAATAGATAGATAGATAGAAAGATAGATAGAGAGATGGAGAATACGCAGAAAAGGAAAGAGAGGGGGAGACAGACAGCAAAGAAGAGAGAGAGATAGGGAGGGGGAGAGGGGGTCGAAGAAAGATGCCGATGTCTCCGTTCAATCTCAAGAGACAATGGATACCCCCTGTAAGGAAAGCTGTACGTGTAATTGTGAGGCAAGGATTGCGCAATCTCCAATAAGCCAACACTGCTTGAGTCCAGTGGCAAGGAGAAATGCTAGAAGACTGGAAACAATGCCGAGATAAGCGGAGAGCACATACAGTACCTGGAATTCCCAAATGGCCACCCATTTTAGTACTGACCAGGCTCAACGTTGCTTAACTTCGATGATCTAACAGGAACTAGTGTGTCAACGTGAATTATGCCGTATAAACTTGAAGGAAAATAGCGCAGACAGTAAAATAGATGGAACAAAGAGTGAAAGAGAGAGGGAGGCATATATATATATATATATATATATATATATATATATATATATATATATATATATATATATATAGAGAGAGAGAGAGAGAGAGAGAGAGAGAGAGATGGAAGCTGTTCAGTAGGTTACCGCAGGTTACCATAACAACGAGAAGATGTTTGATAAACAAAAAAATAATGGGAGAAAAAGACAGAAAGAAAACTGACGGGGAAAAACAAACAAAACAAAACAAACAAACAAAAAAAAAAAAGAAAAGAAAAAAAGAACGTTGCAATGAAACTTCATGAAAGAGATCGAATAAATAAGTGAGCTCCACCCTTGGGAAGAAGTAAAAAAACACACACACACACACACACACAAAACAAACAAACAAAAAACAAACATGGCCGGTACAATTGTGTTTGGTACAATGGCACTTAAAAAAAAAAAAAAAAGAAACGACATGCGCATGCGCGCTGTCGAATTAGTTATATCAATCCAAAATGGCGAATATCAACGAAAACAATCAATTTTCTAAATTGCTTGGGACAGTCGGACGATCAATGGACAAACTTCACAGGACTTACTTCCTGGCAAATGTTTGAATTCACACCATCAGATTCAAAATCTAAAACACTACACAAAACTTGCCTTAAATCTCACTTGTAATTAGAGGCACCCCCAGCTCTAAGATCTCATGCAATGAAGGGTTTGTCCGTCGACACTGTAAAACTGCAGTGCCCCTATTTGTTTCCTTATTGCTACCTAATGCAAATGAGATGAAATATTTCCAGTTGAATATACAAAGCGTGATTTTTCAGAGACTTAGTTGATTTTTGGATCTATATGTGAGAGTAGCAAGTGTTGTCAGCAGTGCGTCGTGTTCTAGAGTTAAGTTTTGACAACAATTTATTCTAGGCTTTTCTTCGACACTAATTAGAGGCGAGTGCTATTATAATTGTAAGTATAATTATAATTTTTGGTGTATCGGGACTATCCTGTATCCTTTCAACTCTTACCTGTGTTCATTTATTAATTATTTAAGATATTAGGAGTGAGGGGGGTTATGAATTGAGAATTGTAGTGGGGGATCGCTGTTCGCTTTTTTACAACTTATTTAAAGTTTAGCCACCAAAGTGTTTGCAGTTTATAGCCGATTATACTTTTACATTTAATAATTTTCACGGTCCTTAAAACTAATAATCTAATGTTTCTCCGCTAAACATAGATAACAGGGTGAAGTTAAGGAACTACATGTTTTAACCTTCCATTCGACTAAAGGTGTTCTCTTCGCCTCGATTAACTTCAAGTAGTGTACTGAAAATGAGGTGTCCGTAGCATATGCTTTATTATTTATTGACAGTATATGACTATAGAATCTGTTTGTAAAGGTCATTGAGATGCTGCCTATGTAAAATATTTTCTATTTCTATTTTTTTACGGTGCATATTTTAGCCTGGTATACCACCGAATATGTGAGACATTTATTGCTTAGTGGGCATTCGATCGGTCTTTGGCAATTGCTAGTTTTTCTGTTGTCACTATTATTAGTGTCCATTAGTTGGATAATTTTTCCTTAATATTTTATTTTATTATTGCGCGTTCGTTATAATTAATAAGAATAAAAAATCACTATAATAAAATAATCAAAATATAAATAATATAAAATTTCCTTGTTTTCCCACTTAAAACCTTTCTGTTTTCTTTGTCTTTTTTTAAAAATTAAATTCAACAATTAAGACATTCGGGACATAAGTGAATATGAATATTAATGCGAACACGCGGAGGCACGATATGCTATTCACTGCTAACAACACCGAAAACCATCACTGGCGTATTTTTGAAAACTTGTAATTTCTGAATTGCTGTGTTTCGCTTTTATAGACATCATCACCGCGTGTCTTTTCATTTCATTAGTATCTGCCATGGGATCTTCTGAGGAAGTCTCGAAATAACGATGAAACATTGCTGAACACATAATTCGGTTTGTTCCTTTTTATTTCTCTCTCTCTCTCTCTCTCTCTCTCTCTCTCTATATATATATATATATATATATATATATATATATATATATATATATATATATACTAGACTACCTGTGACCCGTTGGGTCAGTATGTTATATTAGCTATGGAATTAATGTATGAGCGTGACACTTGTGACGTAAAGAAAATAGTTTATTTTTTTTACATAACAGAAACATTTCTATGAAAGTATATTAAAATGAAAAATCACGGACGGATCATTCAAACATGAAAAAAAAAATCCTCCCTATTCGTGTAAAGTTACCTATTTTTCTGAATAATCGCTCAAAAATCGAAAATTAAACATGATTTTCCTACGAATCGAACACCGGCGAAAGTCATTTAGCGGCAAAAACGCACACGAACCTACCGATGAGAAATATAAGAATGAAAAACCCATATTGGAATTCTTCAATCAAGTTATAGAAACTTAAAATCTAAAAATAAAAAGTTAATAAAACATGGAGCAAAAAAAATAAAACCTAAATAAATAAAATAAAATAAAACTAATATTGAAACAGATTAGTAAATGTGTCAAAAAATTCACCGTTCTCACACGACTATTTTGTATCTAGAAATGTAACCAAAAAATAAAAAAAGAAGGAAGGAAGGAAGAAAAAGGGACGGATAGAGAGTAGTAGTAGTAGTAGTAGTAGTAGTAGTAGTAGTTTTGGCTTTACTACAATTGTTCTTATGTTTGTCAACAGGTTAAAGTTGTTTAGTTGTAAGAAAATAGCGACAGTATAGTTGTAATAAAGAATAATTGCAAAACATCCCCACTCTTCCCATGTTAAATAATAATTTCAAAATAATAACGTTAATATTTCAGTGCGTAGGTCAAAATCTGCAAAAGAAGCGATTTGCGTTTATCTGTAAAAATTATAATTTTTTAAAAAAATTTATAACAGAAGAAAGACCATGTTTAAAATTGTGAAGCCCAGCTGGCGTAAGTGTAAACAAGTGGAACTTAATTTTAACTCATTTTTCTATTAAAAATCATTTATTTTTGAGATTTTATTCTTGGCCATTAAATTGATTTCTGTATATATTATTGAGAAAAGTTTTATTTCCTTCACAAACAATTATTATTATTATTATTATTATTATTATTATTATTATTATTACAGGGTGACCCCCTCAAAACAAAAGCTAAATGGAGGCCATCTAGAACATATTCTGTAGAACGGACAAAAAAAGGCCAAAGACCTATTGTTTTGATGTGATGGTTTGAATATAATAACCTAGAGATGACCAAAGTTTCATTTAATTCGAACAAAACACTAAGAAACGGGGCCCAATTAGAGTTGGGGCCCGTTTTTTTTTGGTCACCCTGTATTATTATTAATATTATTATCATCTACGTTATAAAGAGAAATAACCGAAAAGCAAAGAGTTTTCTCCCCTGAATCGGAAGGGAAGAAGACTTTTCAAGATGGCTGACACAGCATTTCACATAATCGGTTGCTCTAACGTTTTACTATTTTTCTGTTTAAATAAATAAATAAATAAATAAATAAATTGGTGCCAAAACGATGTCTTCTTGTAATTCCTACATTTAACAACCAGTTATATTCCGTGACGACATAACAGATTTGGCGACGAGGATGAGATGAACTTGGATTAAAATTAAAATAAAAATAAACAAGACCCGTTAGACGAACCACATGGTGCCTTAGAAAAAAAAATCCAACGGACTTGTCTCTTCGGGAAAAAAATCCCTTTATGCACAGCACAAAAAACAAAAAACAAAAACAAAACAAAAAAACTGCATTATTCCTTCGTAATGGATTCAAATTTACTGGAAAGGACATTTAGAAGTCAACAAGAACAATTTCTGGAGGCACAAAACAAATTAATAGAAACATTAACGTTTCAATTTCAGACACAATTGGCTTCGTCAACTGCAAGTAACTCCTTTGATAATATTATAAATTCAATCACCGATTTTCAATTCAATCACCGATTTTCAATTCAATCACCGATTTTCAATCCAATCACCGATTTTCAATTCAATCACCGATTTTCAATTCAATCACCGATTTTCAATTCAATCCGAAATTAAAACAGACATTTTCCGTTTGGTTTGACCGATGGAAAAAATATGTTTAAAAATGATTTTAAAGAAAAAAAAAACGATGACTGGAAAATACGGTTATTGCTTAGAAAACTGGGTTCTATTGAACATGAACGTGATGTAAACTTCATTCTACCAAAGAAACCAGAGAATTTCACATTTGACGAAACAGTAGGCCAGTTAACGGACATTTTTGGTGAGCCATCATCATTGTTTAATATCCAATACAATGTGTTTGAAGTTGACGAAAAGCGTTAATGACGATTTTATCAGATATGCTGGAATGGTTAATGTTCAGTGGGAAATTTTTCGACTGAAATCACTCACAGAGGACCAGTTTAAATGCCTTATTTTTATCGCAGGGCTACAATCTCCAGCAGATGCTGACGTGCGCACACATTTACTGTCTATGTTAAATAAAGACAAAGAAATTACAGTGCAAATTCTGACCACAGAAAGTCAACGCTTGATAAATCTTAAACGGGACACTGCTATGGTGCAACAACATTCTGCTATTCCATCTGTTTCCAATTTAAAATCTGTACAAAAATTCCCGACTGAAAAAAATCAAAAGCCGCCAACACCCTGTTGGCCATGTGGTGATGTGCATTATGCGCGTTTTTTGCCCTTTTTAAAGGCATATGTGTCAACTTTGTGCACGTCGTGTCACAGGGACGGATTTTGTGAAAAAAAAATATAACTTTAAAACTACCAAGATGAACTCTTCACCGACGAGAGGCAAAACTCATCAGAGAATGACAACGCGTTTCAAAAAATCTACCACAAATTCAATTTCTGCTACGTTTAATGTAAATTTTGAAGCTCGTAGGAAATATATAATTGTTGAGATAAGCAACAAGCCAATAAAATTTCAATTCGATACTGATTCCGACATTATTCTGATTTCACAGTCAACATGGGAGTTATTAGGAAAACCAACGCTTAAAAATACTAAGCATGTTGCTTGCAGTGCATCTGGAAACAAAATACAACTAACTGGTGAGTTAACATGCAATGTCTCTTTCAAAGAAAAAACATTTTTCAGGGGTATGCTATGTTTCTGATTCATCAATCCTGAATCTTCTTGGTTTGAATTTCATCGAGGAACTTGATCTTTTCAATGTTCCACTTAATACAATTTTCAATTCTTTCAATGTTAATGTTGCAGCAGATGTTGAAACATATTTTAAGAACATTCTTAAAACAAAGTTCAGCAACGTTTTTCAAGAATTTCTTAGATGCTGTACGAAAGTCAAAGCATTTTAAAACTAAAGTCTGATGCAAAACCAGTTTTTAGACCAAAGCGTCCTGTACCATACGCAACTTTAGCTACAATAGAAAAAGAATTGGACCGCCTTCAACAAGCGGGAGTAATCCAACTTACAAATTACTCATCCTAGGCAGCACCTATTGTTATTGTGAAGAAGGCCAATGGCAAGGTACGTCTGTGTGCGGATTTTTCCACAGGATTAAACGATGCACTGGAGACACACCATCAGGAAAAATATGTGATATTACTGCTCCAACTCCATAGTCTGAAGCATCCGTCACAACAGTAATGTCTAGGGATAGATTATAATGTGTAAGCAATAGGTCTGAATGAAGAAATGATTTTATTTTTTTCACATAATTTGTTGCTGTAACGTTTTACTATTTAAATAAATAAATAAATAATTTGGTGCCCAAACGATGTCTTCTTGTAATTCCCACATTTAACAATCAGTTATATTCCGCGACGACATAACAATCTATATATTAATAGGATAGCGTGTGTGTTCTTTTGTGTGTTACGCTTACATCCAGGTCGTTTAATTGTTATGTTCTTTTATTTCTTTTCATAAATAATTTTTCCAAGAAGTTTTCATAAGCTTTGGTTTCGGTTTCGATTATAACTAATGACACTTAAGTCATCAATTTTTTTTAATAAATAATTTTATCAAGAATTCTTCATAAGTTTTGATTTCAATTTCGATTATGGCTGAAGGAACTCAAGTTATATATATATATTTTTTTTTTTTCATGAGTTTTTATTTCGGTTTTCATTCAAGCTAATGCACCCAACTCATATGGATCTATTTGTTTTATTTTTGAAATCGTAACTTTATAATATATAAAAATCGATAGAACATTAACTCTATGATGACATATATGAAATCTGCAAGAATTAGAATATCATATTTAAGTGTACTTTATGACCGGGCTTTACCGGGCGTTCGTGCTAACTTAGATAAATACTTTTGCAGTTTTAACAAAAAAGCTACAATAGTATCAGAACGTTTCTATTTACACTGAATATCTACAGAATACCAACATCAATATATTACACATGAATGGGTCCCTTCCACGGGCCCCACTAGTTATTATTATTATTATCATTATTATTATTATTATTATTATTAGAAAAAAGGTACAATCTTCCACTCTAGAAAAAACATTATAACAATAAAACGTACGCACCAGTTAATACCGTGATACTACCCGCCAATACCTTATGCATGCTTTCCCATTATTACTAATCGATTTATTTCAATATTCTAAATTCCTACAATGATTCCGAGGCGAATCACTCTCCCAAACAAATTATACTTACAGGTGGTAGCGATATACTTCCCCACTCATTGTTATATTCTCCTCCTATCCCAGTTTACACCGTTACCAAATTTGTTCTAGGGTGACTTATTACACGCGTCTGTGATTATTTCATTTTATCATTTTATTGTATTAGCAATCAGCTAATACTCATTCAATGCGTAAATAATGAACTCTCCCTTTCGTTTTCTTTGATTAGCTACCCCAGATTCGTCTCACAGTTTAAGAGATTGTATTTTCGAACACTTTCAGAATGAGTTTACTAAAATTCAATATGGTGCCTATCCTTACTCGCTTTGACAAAAACTCAGTTGACCACACATAGAAATATGGCTGACTTTTTGACTGTCTATCTCGAACAATACACAGTTTTCAACTTAAAGCACAAACAACAGCTGATTTAAATGTAAACAAACACAGGTGGAACTTTATTTTAACTCTTGTGCCCCCACGACGTAAACACCCTCGACAGACCCGACAAGCTGCAAAATCCCACCCCACACTGTAGAGATCCCTAGATGTAAAAGATCTTTCTACTCCAGTAGTTTCTTCCCCAGAACTGCTAGACTTTGGAATTCCACTCCAGTTCACTGCTTCCCCAACTGTACTGACATGCATAAGTTCAAGTGCAACATGAACCAACATCTCGCTGCCCAAATCCCTACATAGTACCCCAGTAGATGTTTCCCCTGATAGTAGCCCCCTACACCAAAGTGGCAATGTGCCTTGTTTGGGGTGAAAATGTAAAAAAAAAAAAAAAAATTAAAAACTCATTTATTCTTGTGTGTTATTTTATTTATTTATTTTTTTTACGTAGGAGTCCCAAAGGCCACTCGAGGATAACGGTTAAAGAGTGGACAGTAGTCAATGGGACGATATAGTAATCGATAGTAGTGTAAATTTGGTGAATTGGTTTACTTAAGGGGGACGGCTTATCCCTTCCCCCTTAAGTAATCCAACGTTTAATTACTCTAAAAAGTCGGCATAGTCTGATCAATACTACATCGGGTATTACCGGTTCAATTAAAGTAATTCCATTAAACTTTGTTACATTCCAATTAAAATACAACATAAATAAATTATTACTGCTTTTCAGATGATTAACTGATATTGATAAAATCAGCAAAGCTTTATTTGTTTATTAATACTAGCCAGACCTGTGGAAATTCCACAGCGGCATCTTTCATATGTAATATATTGCTGCCAGGCATTCTGTGGACGTTCAGCGTGAATGGAGACCTTACAATATCATTGTAGCCCGTTTGTTAAAACTGTAAAAATATTTATCTAAGTAATCTGGTTAATGTAGTGTCAGAATAGTTCTAGTTATTACGGTTTATCTCCAATATCCTTATAGGAGTCTGTGACATTTTCCCATTCTTGGCCATCAAATTTATTTCCGTATATATTATTGAGGAAATTTTATTCCCTTCACAAACAATTAATCAACTCGTATTCTTTACATTTTTTTTACAAATTCACAGTAAGCGACACACAAAAAATGGTTGCTTGCTTCGGCTTTCTAAAATATTAATATTTTAATTATAACATACTTTATTCGCAATTTATAATATATATTTTACGAAACTTGCATGTTTCACGAAAACTCCATTTTATGTATAAATTCACCCCCATTGTGAATAAGTATCGAAAAATTCATAGAATTCTGAACATTAGTTGATTTTTACGAATTTTATTAACACATTTACATCTGCAATTTACAAATAATGCCTATGCCAGGGGAACGTTGTTTTAAGGCGTGCATAATATTAGTTTCGCATTTTTATTATTTTTGTATTTCCATTAGTTTCGCATTTTCATTATTTTTATATTTTCATTAGTTTCGCATTTTTATTATTTTTGTATTTCCATTAGTTTCGCATTTTCATTATTTTCATATTTTCATTAGTTTCGCATTTTTATTATTTTTGTATTTCCATTAGTTTCGCATTTTCATTATTTTTATATTTTCATTAGTTTCGCATTTTTATTATTTTTGTATTTCCATTAGTTTCGCATTTTCATTATTTTTATATTTTCATTAGTTTCGCATTTTCATTATTTTCATATTTTCATTAGTTTCGCATTTTCATTATTTTCATATTTTCATTAGTTTCGCATTTTCATTATTTTCATATTTTCATTAGTTTCGCATTTTCATTATTTTTATATTTTCATTAGTTTCGCATTTTTATTATTTTTGTATTTCCATTAGTTTCGCATTTTCATTATTTTTATATTTTCATTAGTTTCGTATTTTCATTATTTTCATATTTTCATTAGTTTCGCATTTTCATTATTTTCATATTTTCATTAGTTTCGCATTTTCATTATTTTCATATTTTCATTAGTTTCGCATTTTCATTATTTTTATATTTTCATTAGTTTCGCATTTTCATTATTTTCATATTTTCATTAGTTTCGCATTTTCATTATTTTCATATTTTCATTAGTTTCGCATTTTCATTATTTTTATATTTTCATTAGTTTCGCATTTTCATTATTTTCATATTTTCATTAGTTTCGCATTTTCATTATTTTTATATTTTCATTAGTTTCGCATTTTCATTATTTTCATATTTTCATTAGTTTCGCATTTTCATTATTTTTATATTTTCATTAGTTTCGCATTTTCATTATTTTTATATTTTCATTAGTTTCGCATTTTCATTATTTTCATATTTTCATTAGTTTCGCATTTTCATTATTTTTATATTTTCATTAGTTTCGCATTTTCATTATTTTCATATTTTCATTAGTTTCGCATTTTCATTATTTTCATATTTTCATTAGTTTCGCATTTTCATTATTTTCATATTTTCATTAGTTTCGCATTTTCATTATTTTTATACGCTGAAAATTCTTTTTTACGAGAGTCGTTGAATTTAATCAAATTAATAATTACCTTAGTCTCAGAGAATTTCTCAAACAAGGAAAGATTAGAGATAACGGAAAAACAAAGTTTTAGCATTTTAGAATATATATAAACAACTGATTCATAATTTCCTCTGTCTATGAGGAATTCTCAAATAAGGAAAAGTTACAAGTAACGAAAATAAACCCTTTCAGCATTTAAAAATACTTATTCCTTACATATCCTTAAGTCAGTTTAGGAATAAATTCTCAACTAGCGAGACCGGTGGAAATTCCACAGGAGACTCATTCATATGAAATATATTGATGTTGGCATTCTGTAGATGTTCAGTGTAAGTGGAGACGCTCTGATATTATTGTCGCCTTTTTGTTAAAACTGCAAAAGTATTTATCTAAACTAGCACGAACGCCCGGCAAAACCCGGTCATAAAGTACATTTAAATATGATATTTTAATTCTTGCAGATTTCGTATATATTATTATAGAGTTAATGTTCTATCGATTTTTGTATATTATAAAGTTGCGATTTCAAAAATAAAAAAAATATGTCCATATGAGTTGGGTGCATTAGCTTGAATCGAAACCGAAATAAAAACTTATATATATATATATATATATTTCGAAACCGAAACCTAAACTTATGAAATAAAGAATTCTTGATAAAATTATTTATAAAAACTAAATTACTGGAGTGCCATCAGTTATAATTGAAACCGAAACCAAAATTCTTGGTAAAATTATTTATGACAAGAAATGGAAGTACATAACAATTACACGACCCGGATGTAAGCGTGACACAGAAAATAACACACACGCTATCGTATTAATATATAGATAAGTCCTTAAATTAGAGACAACGAAAATCGAAGAGTTTCTGCCTTTTAAAATACTATTTAGAAGATTTACTCCCACTTTTGTTGTGGAAACTGGGGGGGGGGGAAGCTTACCACTGACAATTTTATTTTGCATCATCTAGAAGGACACGTAATGCGAGATGAAAATAGGAATTACTGTTAGATATTAGCAGGTAACCCCGGGAAGAAAAAAAGACATTCGATGGGTTGCACACACGCAAATGAATTCAATGTGAAGAATGCGGGACTTTCCACCATTGTCTGCATAATTTTACCCAGAAATAAATGTGAGGATATCAGTCAAAGGTTGAAACAATAGACAAAGAAAATATTAAGCATCCCATAAATAAAGTCACAAAGAAAAAAATCAGTCAGTCGGCCAGAGAGAGCGAGGCTCGTCACCATTTCTTCACCTGACAGTTTCATTTGTCATCATCTAGGAGGACACGTAATACGAGACGAAAAATAGGAATTACATGTTTTGCCCAAAGTTTAGAAATTACGCACATAATTTATATTAAATGCTTCCAGTTTACACAGTAATCTTTGCCATTTTTTAACAAAATTATCTCCGCCTGAAAGGATTTCTCACCCACAAAAAAAGAAAAAAACTCCAGAAGTAACGGTTTTAATATTTTCCATGAATATTTAATCGTTCTTTTGTGGGTTCCACCATTGTCTAACCGAATGCAAAATTTGGCTCTGAAATATGTGAGAGGATATCGGGCAAAGGTTGAAACATTAGACAAAGGAAGTAATAAATATTCCGTAGGAAAAGAATGTTTTAGTAAATGAAGGCGCCACAAAGAGAAAATCAATCAGTCGGTCAGAGAGAGAGAGAGAGAGAGAGAGAGAGAGAGAGAGAGAGAGAGAGAGAGAGAGAGAGAGAGAGGCTTGTCACCATTTCTTCCCCGCCAGACAACCGTCTAACTGCACACCACCTCACGCGCTTTTCAAAAATATCAAACCACCAATAATCATTTATAATGAAAAGTTGAGTTGTTGATGTGAAATAAAATCAATTTTTTTTTGTAGATCAACTGTGTTGTGATTTTTACTTCACTGTCAGTGTGTATACATTGTACCAGCGACAAAAGTAGATGCTAACACTTATATAGACTTTACAAACGAATTTTGACCAATCGGCCACAGCAAATACGTAATATTACATGTTTCGTCCTCATGCTTCCGTTCAGTCTTGAAAGACAAAGGATACCCCTTGTAGCAGCAGCTGCACGTGTAATTGTGAGGCAAGGGTTGCGCAATCCGCAACCACACCTCACCTGAATCAGCACTGTTTGAGTCCAGTGGCAAGGAGAACACCAGGAAGACTGGAAACAATGCCGAGATAAGCGGAGAGCACATACAACACCTGAAAGTCTCAAATAGTCACCCATTTAGTACTGATCAGTTTCATCGTTGCTTAACTTCGGTGATCCAGTGCGATTATGCCGTATAATACATGTTTAGCCCAAAGCTTTGAAAATACGCACATAATTTATATTATATGCTTCTAGTCCAATGTAAACAGAAAAAGTTTTTCCTGATGCATGTTCCACTTTTTTTTTTTAACAAAATCACCTCAGTCTAGAAGGATTTCTAACTCACGGAAAGACCCTAGAAGTAACGGTTTTAACATTTTTCATAAACATTTAATCGTTCTTTTGTGATTATATTGGTACGGAAAATTCTCATCTTTTTACGCGGTAAATTTGATTCTGGCATATCATCAGCCCATTTTAAGCTTAACTATTTTTAATATGCATGAAAGTGTTGTTCAGTTTTTTGCTTTAACTCTTTTTACATTTTCTTCCTAATTTACCTTCATACAACAAAATAATTAGAATTTCAGTAATTTATGAAATTAACATATGAATTATATCAAATGTTTCTAGTTCACTTGTACATGCAAATATAAAACTAAGTTCCAGGTGAATTTCACATTTTGGGGTGCACACATTCGTTGGTCGGCACTAACCTTATTCGGGTTTAACTGGCTTCTTCCAAAGGAGGAAGTTACATGGGAGTATGAAATTCACAAGTGGTCCCCAGCAGCATATATATCCCCGTTAGGGGAGATTACGACGTTAGGTTTTTGCAACTCTTGCAGGGAGGTGTCGACGTCCTCCAACATACAGCGACTGGAACTCCCAAATTGGTCACCCATTTTAGTAATAACCAGGCTCAACGTTGCTTAACTTCGGTGACCTGACGAGAACCGGTGTATCAGCGTGATTATCTCGTATACATATGTGCAAACACCCCTCTCCCCCCAAAAACGTAGCAATTCTATTAGGTATTAAGTTGGTGCAAAAATAATATCGTTTTTTGACGTTCAACTATATATAAAAAAGAAACGACATTACTTTTGCACCAACCTAATAGCATCCTTTTATATGTACTCGGGCAACGTCGAGAAACGGGTCATGCTAGTTGTTAATAATATTCTTGACAACAAACATAAATTATATTAAATGTTTCCAGTTCACTTGGACATGCACACATAAAACTAAGTTCCAGATGAATTTCACACACACACACACACACACACACACACACACACACACACACACACACACACACACACACACACACGCGCGCGCGCGCACACACACACACACACACACACACACACACACACACACACACACACACGCGCGCGCACACACACACACACACACACACACACACACACACACACACACACACACACACACACACACACACACACACACACGTAGCAATTCTATTAATTAGCATCCTGTTATATTTCCTCGGCCAACGCCGAGAAACGGGTCCTGCTAGTTGTTAATAATATTCTCGGTATCGCCTGTACTGGGAATTAAACCTTGAGCATTCAGAACATTGACACTTAGAACCGATTAAGCCTTAGCACTTTATTTGTTGCTCCAGAGATGCTTAAGTTTCGATTTGTTCTGATGACAGGATTAGATCAACGCGATAAGAGCAGTAGTTGCTAAGTATTAGGAGTGTTGCATTCTGGGTGATTTTAATGGCCTATCGATCGATGAGGGCGTCTCCAATCTGATGTTCAGCTAATTAATTCCTCTTCCGGAAGTAGTGGAATATTGTTTCTTCTATCAACACATTTTCACACCGACTGGATTTTAAAGCGATCCTCTACGTTTGATCAGCACAAGTCTATCTACAACCCACAATCAGTATTTGAAGGTACTTGGGGCGTTCTAAAAGTAATGGCTCCTATTTTTTATTCCACCTGAATGAATCAGTGGGGATTGTAGATTTCATTTATGATGACTGAACTTATGCATTCAAAACCTAACGGTGTGAGACGCCAAGAAAACAATCCCTGTCATGGACGTGCGTCAGAAGTGGAGCTACGCCATTGAATCTTTATATGCAAAAAAAAAAAAAACGAAAACCCCCCAAAAAACATTAAGCCGATTAACATTAACTGGCGCCTGTTGAATGTTTACGAAGCCAATGCAGTTGATGTCAGCACAGTTAGGTGATGAACTCGTCGATTTCAGAGTGGCGACAGAGGTGTGAGTGAAAAAGCGCGCTCAGGACTTGCTCTCAAACGTCATCCACGTCTGTAACGTGATCTCGAACGTTCTTTCCGTCTCTAGCGTGATCTCCTTTTTAAAGTATTTTCCCCTTACCGGTGACGTTATTTTACATGTATTTGCATACGTGCGCTTCCACGCTATGTTCCAGCCCCACTGCCCCAAATTCGGCAACGAAAAGACTACTCGTTTAATAAAGCCCTATAAGATACTGCAAAAAACACGCACACAGACAAAGTTCCTTTTATATAATAGTAGAGATTATTGAACACTGTTTATACACGCCGCAATGTAATTTCCACGTTTATATGAACACCGTTTATACATCTAGTTATTATACACATGTTCATATAGACATTCGCTTTACATTTACACTGAGGTTACACTTTATATATATATATATATATATATATATATATATATATATATATATATATATATATATATATCATAATAGAAAAATGCGATCATAAAAAGTAATATGGTTAAGCTTAAACATGGAAAAGTAAAGGACTAGTTGTTAAAACTGGAAAAGAAAAGGACAAGATATTCTAATAAAAATATAATAAATTTATAACTTTAAATATTGTAGCATTAAGAATTGATTAGATAATGTTATAAATTTAATTTTTAAAAAATTCTTAATGTTGAAATATTTTAAGTTATAAATTTATTATATTATTTTTTACTAGAATATCTTGCCTTTTTCTTTACCAGTTTTAACAACTAGTCCTTTACTTTTCCATGTTTAAGCTTAACCATATTACTTTTCAGGCTCACATTTTTCTATTGTAATCCATGATTTTTCCAAGCTTCCAGTAAACTCACTTGTTCTTTGTTTAATTTAAGTCTTATTTTTTGCCCCCATAAACATAGCATTATACACATATGTAATAACAATGTACGGCACTCGTCTGCTTTCAATAAAATTCCCCCAATTATCTCTCTGTCATTCTTTTATTCTATCTGTTTCACTTGTTACTTCTCTAACCCTAACCCTAACCAGCCATAAAAAAACGTCGCTCAGCTCCATATGAATTTTTACGATTTTGAACACCAGAAAATTCATCATAACTTTTGTTTTACTGAACGAAAATTGGATTTTTTTTCACAATATAGCTGAGAAGGTGATCTATAAACTGTAATAATTGTTTGAAATTTCGTCAAAAAGTGAGAGAGCGGTGAAGCTTTAAAGCAGTTCTAAATGACTAAAACTGCCACTTAACCATATATTCAAACACTACCCAGTTTGAATGATAAACATGTTTATATAGACATCCGCTTTTCTATATACACTTATTCATTTGACAACGTTTGTATATAAACCCGTTATGTATATTTGTTTATACAATGTACGGCATAAATACGTTGACACACCAGTTCTCGTTAGATCACCGAAGATAAGCAACGTTGAGCCTGGCTAGTACCAGATGGGTAAACATTTGGGAATTCTAGGCGCTGTATGTGCTTTCCGCTTATCTCGGCATTGTTTCCAGCCGTCCTGAAACTTCAGTTACCACTGTATTCAACAATATCGACTCAGGAGAGGTATGGTTGGGGGTTGCGCAACTCTTGTCACAATAATTTTACGTGCAGGCACCCTTCAAGTGGGTATCCATCGCCTGTCAAGACTGAAGGAAGCCATTACATTGTTTGTACCAGTATCCAAGGCAGTTCAGTGTCATTCTCCAGAATAAGTATATGATTGGATTCGCGCATGCGTGTGTCTGCCCGTCTGTGCGTAAAACGGAGACTGCTTATCGACCTTGGTTTCATGTTGTTCGATGACTGGCCGTAATTTGATCGCCATTAGAAAGAAGCACTTAACATTTTCGATTCAGCGTTTCCAGCGAACAGAACAGGTTTTTCCAGTTTTTCTTTCTTTCTTGTTGTTTGCCTTTATTTATTTTTTTTTTGGGGGGGGGGAGCATTGTTACGCTAGTTCCAAGAAGCCTGCATGTAAATATACAACCATTGTAAAATTTCACAATTTGTTTTTAATCTTGTGTTTTCTTAGTCACCCGCCATAAGATAATATGGCATAATTTTTAAGTGGTCACATTTCTGGCAGGAATTCTTCGAGCACAACATTGCACTTCGACAACAAAGAATTTTATTTTACAGGGTAGAACAAAAAAGTCGTTGCCCTAAAAAAAACAACAACAATACTACAACTTTATTTTAAAACTTTTATTGAAAAAATCAATTCAGATAATTTGATTATGTAGTAGAACTGACATCTATTCAATGTAGCCGCCTTCAGCCTTAATCACCATCTCGATACAGATCCGGAACTGGGAGCACGCCTTTTTCACAAACACTGGCGGGAGATTGGTGAATATTTGGCGGATGGCGGCGACCAGACTGGCTTTGGTATTGTGGGAGGTCATATTGGTGATATTTCAACGTATGACCAAACGTAGTCCAGCGGGTTCAGATCAGGGGAGGGAGAGGCCAGTGAAAGAAAGGTACAAAGTCGTTGCACTCCTTCTGAAGCCAAGCCTAGGTTTTTCTCTCGCATGCAAAAGGCTCAGGTTTCAAATTCTGATGTGTCTAACTGATGAGCCCAAATGAGGGCGAAACTCGGGTCTTGGGCTTTCGGTTTATTGACTGTCATGGCTCTTGTGGGCTGCGACGTTGTTATGCTGTGAAAATTATTATATAATCTCTCACATTCTGAAAATTATATCACCAATTGCTCGCTAGGTTAGCATTGCTGGATGGCATCGTCGAGTTAAAACTCCTACTTGTGAGACATCGGCTTGGGGTTATTATCTGGTTGGATGACCACATCCCTTGTCGAGACGAAGTAGGTCCATTTCACAGTTGGGTTTCGGCGCGGTTTGCTTGATCTGTGTTGGTTAATAGAATTTCTTGCGTGCGGGGCGTTTGCTCAGTCGGCAGTGCTTGCCTCGACTTGATTTTCTTCTTTTACTATTGTGTTATGACACAACAGTAAGCATTTACAAAATTGTTGAGGAGCGATCTTTTACTTTGTTTCGGCGATGTATATTAATGTCTTTAATTATCTATCAAGTGTATCGTATTTGAAATAGACGAATATATATTAACTAGCGGGGGAGGGGGCGTCCTCGTTGGCCGGGTGTAAAATACGTTTAAATATGATATTTTAATTTGTCCAGATTTCGTACATATTATTGTAGAGTCGTGATTTTAAAAGTTCAAAAGTATTTGGGTGCTATCAGCTAGAATCGAAACTGTAACATTCAAAGCTGGTGACGTTACCACTGTACTAACGTGACACGCACGTGAACTGATTAAAAATTAAAAATAAACTAAAATGAATGTACAAAATGTTTTAACGATTTTTTTTTCAATTCTGATCCATTTTTGACCCCTTAAAAACTATTTTAACCGGTTAAAGACCCATAAAATAACGGTTCGTAAAAAAAAAAATCCCCCTAGCGCCGCTCTGCGACTTTTAGTTTCGGAGAAGATAGAGTTTGAAAATATGGAGACAGACAGACAAACAGATAACCTTTTATATAATAGATGTAGTACACACAGTTGTATTCTTCAGTAATGTACTTTTAGTTCGATGGTACGTGCCCGACTGAGCATCAATCTTTGCACCTTCACTGTAAGACCTTCTCAGTAAAAAAAAAATCTCTGTCTACCTAAAACCAAACCTAATATGCTCATTTTCAAGTCTAATGTTAACAAATATCTGTCGGGGCGTTCTGTGAATCAATCACAATTTCCAATTCTTTCATAGTATGGCCCCATCTTCCAACTGAATGCATACATTCATTTAGGTTGTAGCCGTGTGCGTTTATGTGTATGTCAAAGGAGATTGTGTCGTGGTGTGTCCAACCTACGGATGTTTGATAGATTTTGTTTCCGCTAATTATCGAGTTATTTCTTCCGGATCCTTAAGGGACAACAACACTGACGACGAGACATTATTAAGGAACTCGATACTTATGTCACTCACAACACTGACGACGGATAATTCTTAAGATACTTTCTATTCATGAAACTTAGAAAGGATACCAAACACGGAAAACAAGGATTTAAAACTTTTTATCTGTCGCCATTTTAGTTTCTTTGTTGGGATTAATTTTACCCCGCAAAAAAAAAAAAAGTTCAATTTTCACACGTGAGAATGTAGTAATAATTCTGCGGATAAGTTCTGAAACTGAAATATGGCGAGAGATTTTGTGAGAAGGAACACAATAAATGTATATAATATTCAGAAAAATTTTATTGGGTGAGAAAAAATGGCGGATAATACAACAAGAAAAAGATGAATGTTCAGAAAGGAGGAAGATTAAGTTTGCAAAACCGTGCTCCGCGAGAACTTATCTTGGTGAAGAGTTCGAGTAACAGGCTGCGTCCCTCAATTCTGGCTCTTTTCGCGCTGACGTAAATATATTCTGTTTTTGGCCTTAGTCGCAATGTAAGTGGGAATTAGAGGATGAATAATGACTGTCTTCTTGCTGTCTTTAGGGGTGGTAGTAGTCACTTTTTAATGTGATAGCGGCGAAGAAGGGGATGGCTTTCTGTGATTGCTGTTGAGGGCTTTGTCACCAGAGTTCAGTCGCTATTCTGCTGGGACCGAAAAAGAGGCTGGAACACAACGTGCGAGGATTTTTATAGGCTGGCCCACGTGACCCTAAGGAAATAGGGGTTGGAATTCCTGATAGCCAATTCGCGGGCCTTAAAGGGACAATGCAACAACTAATCAGTAAGGGGAAGGGGAGACATAAATAAATTCTAATATCTTCTATTATTCAGCAGCCGAATCCTACAAGACGTGCAGACACAAGCCAGTAATATTCGCACATATTACAATTTTCTCTATATTATATTACGCGCGAGATTTGGAAAGGAATATTTTTTTGTGCTGTGACAACGGTCATAGAGACAAGCGTCCAAGAGTGGCGTGTTCGTTTCGTAAAAAGTCACCGACACTCTAACTCGAAACCCGACTGAAAGGAAACGAAAAGGTGACATATGCAAATTAAGATGCTGTCGAATTTGAGCATATACAAAAAAAAAAAAAAAAACAACAACAAAAAAAAAACGGTATTTCTCTCATTAGCGAGAACATTCGTTTTATTGACACGTGGTCGTTTGCATGTACGTTCGCATATCAGTGGGAAGAAAAATACTGCATTTTCTACGAACACGAAACAGCAAAAGAAACTGCCGTTTTTTTTTGCATATGCCAAGCTGAAGAAAACCTTCTTTTTTTCACGAACATTTAACAATATTCGGCAGTTCAAAGGCAAACTCTAAGTTACAAAACTTCGATTGCGTTGTAATTGGTTGAAAGAAACTGTTTACTTGAGCTTTTGCCCAATTGAGAGTTGATTCAAGTTTAACGTCCGGGAGTGACGGTTCCCTTTCTGTTTCTTTGTCTGTAGCAGCGATGAATTACGTCTTTTGTATATTTATTGAAAGAATCTAGGATTTTGGTGCCATTTAAAATGGTCCGGTGATTGGTCAATTCGAAATATCTTTGACAATAGAAAGGAGCGATTTAAAATCTTTGCAAACCATTAATTAAACAAATGAGACAATGTTGGATATTATTGTCCAGGCAACGTCGGATGTCCATTGATATCTGTTTGGTCGCGTCAGTCCGCAGCGATTTTCTTCTATGACCGATTTACTTTCGCCAGGCTTCGATGCAGATCTATTATCTCTCTCAGAAGACCTGAACTACCAATTGTCCCAAACTGAATACTGTGTTCAACTAGTAACTGTCGCCAACCGTCACTCTCAAGACTGTCCACAATCGTTCCTGACTATCGTTAAAACTGTCGACAAAACCCACCTCAACTCCCCAAACTGATACTAAAATATACTGATCTTATTTGTCCCAATCAACAATTTCATCCCAGCTTCCCTTTGTCTTCCTTGGTGAACAATTTCATATGCATTTTTTCCCCAACTCTATTCATATACCTTTGTTTTGCGATAAACTTATTGTCTTTTGTCATTTCTTTTTTTCTTTCTCCCCGCCCTCTTCCCAATACATGAGGGGGAATATCAATAGTATCACACATATATATTTACTTGTACTTTCTCTTCAGAAGAATTGAAATCCATTTTTACCGATCTCTTTCAAACTGTTTCCTAAATATTGAAACCATCTGAAATGTAACCGTAGAAGCATTAACCTGTTCGTTCAACGATGAATATACATCTATCTATATATCTATATAACTGAACGTGTCTGTGTATCTGTCTGTGTGTGTACATTTCCCTACGCAATAACTCTGTCAATTTAAAGTCTACAGACTCGAAATTTGATATACAGGGTACTGAGATTTGAGAAAATCTATGTGATCGGGTTTCGGCCAGAAATTTTGCTGTTAAGGGGTCAAAGTTCAACGATTTGACCTTTGAGAACTCTACCAAACTGCTTCGAGAATTTTGGGTCTAAACACTTGAAATTTTAGATATAGGTTTCTTGGACATGGATCTAACTTAATAACTTGATTTGAGCCCAAAACAATAAATGTTAAGGGGTCATAATAAGGGTCGATTTGTTTTTTTTTTGCTCAGCATACACCTCATAACACCCGGGAAACGCCGGGCACTCATGTCAGTATATCTATAAAAGTGAAAATGTCTGTCTGTCTTTTCTCTATGGTAGTTAAGGAAGACTATTATAGAGAAAGGCATTACTTTACATATTCACAATTTTTAATATATACATATGCACCTTATGAACAGTACATAGGGCCCGAGCAAAGACGGGCAGAACTGCTAGTATATCTATAAAAGTGAAAATATCTGTCTGTGTTTCTGTGTACATTTTCCTATCAAATAACTCTGTCAATTTTCGGTCTACAGACTCGAAATTTGGCATAAAAGGTATTGAGATTTGGGAATATCTTTTTAATCTGTTTTCGGCCAGAAATTTTACTGCTAAGGGGTCAAAGTTCAACGATTTGACCTTTGAGAACTCTACTAAACTTCTCTGCCAATTTTATGTCTAAACACTTGAAATTTTAGATATAGATTACTTGAACAGGGATCTAACTTTATAATACTATTTGCGCCCCAAATAATAAATGCTAAGGGGGTAAAATTGGGGTCAAAGTTAAAAAAAAATTGACGTCTGCGGTCTCTACCAATCTTTCCTCTATGGTAGTTAAGGAAGACTATTATATATACCGTACATATTCACACTTTTTAATGTACACACATGTAAAAGTTATACATGTAAAGTTATGATCAGTACATAGGGCCCGAGCAAAGCCGGGCGAAATTGCTAGTATTTATATAAATTGAATATTATTGGAGCTAATATATAGAATTACGAGGCTGCCAAATGCTGCTGCTTATAGAGGGTGGGAGCAGAGCAACTTGCTTATTTGGAGTATCAATTAAACACAAGTAATGCAGGTATACATGTAATTCTTTGAACTGCAAGTAGTACAACATTTAAATTTTATTTTTTTTATCAGTTTTAAAGATATCAGTAAGATGGCGCCCATTCTTCTCTATACACTGAGTTAATTGAGCTCAGAAGTTTCGGTCAACTCTTTCCAGCATATCGATGGGTATGTTGGCGACAGCTCGACGAATGTTGTTTTTCATGTGAGTCAAGGTGCTAGGACGATCTTTGTAAACAATTGATATTCCCATAAAAAATAATCATGCTGTCCAATGCAGATCGTCCCTCAAGGAGATGAGGTGTCCTGGGAGGTTCTGCTGCAAAACGGTCATTGACGACTACTCCCTGATGTTCACTGGGGTTCCTGAAAAATAAACGAAAAATAAATAACGCACATTAAGAACCAAACATTAAGCCCTACCCTCTCAAATAAGCCCATCCTTACAATCCTTTAAGCAACCATCGTTTTAGGGCGCCAAATTAAAAAAAAGCAAGTTGCTTATATATGGAGGTGTGACGGGAAGACCCCTCAAGATAAGATACAGTGTTCATTAAAAAGGCCAGACAAAAAACAAAAGGCACATTAAACTTTTTAACTTATATCTTCAAACTTTGAATGGAACGGATATTGAATAAATCATGAAATGGTCAATTTGATCTAAGGCTAAACAATTTGACCTAAGGTTAAACAATTTGATCTAAGGCTAAACGATTTGATCTAAGGCTAAATGATTTGAACTAAGGCTAAATAATTTGACATAAGGCTAAATAATTTGACCTAAGGATTAATACCAGAGAGCTGCAGCCAACGTGCGATAAATTTTATCTGCTAAATAAAAAGCAAAAAAGTAATAAATAAAATAAAACAAAGAAAGATATACAAAAGAACAAAAAACGAACAAACAAACAAACGAACGAACGAAACACTATAAAATTATAAGATTGTTGGAAAAATCTACCTATGAATGAACTCTTTCACACCTAATAAATACGGCTCAAAGCTAATAAATTTTTTTTATGTGTAGAGGTGCGACGGCTAAACCCCTCAAGATAAGATACAGCATTCATATAGCGTCCATTAAAAAGAGGCCAGAAAAGGAACTAAAGGGATATTAAACTTCTTAACTAATATCTTCAAACTTAAACTAAGTGTCTCAGGTAGCACTCCTAATAACTACGGCTAAGAGCGAGAGGGGCAGCTACAAAATGAACGTGCGAGTAAGCTAGAGCAAGTACGACAAAAAGTACTTTTTTTTTACCCCAATATATTTTTTTTTTACCACAATATACTGTATTTTTACCGCAATACACTGGGTTTTTTTTACCACAATATACTGTTTTTTGTTTTTTTACCACAATATACTGTTTTTTTTTACCACAATATGCTGTTTCATTTTACCACAATATGCTGTTTTTACCACAATATACTGTTTTTATCACAATATATTGTTTTTTTTTGTTTTTTACCACAATAAACTGTTTTTTGTTTTTTTTACCACAATATACTGTTTTTTTTTACCACAATATACTGTTTTATTTTACCACAATATGCTGTTTTTACCACAATATACTGTTTTTTTTTACCACAATATACTGTTTTTTGTTTTTATACCACAATATACTGTTTTTTTTACCACAATATACTGTTTTATTTTACCACAATATGCTGTTTTTTACCACATTATACTGTTTTTTTTACCACAATATACTGTTTTTTTACCACAATATACTGTTTTTAACACAATATACTGTTTTTTTACCACAATATACTGTTTTTTACCACATTATACTGGTTTTTTTTACCACAATATACTGTTTTTCACCACAAAATACTGTTTTTACCACAATATACTGTTTTTTTTTACCACAATATACTTTTTTTATCGCAATATAGTTTCTTTTGTTTTTTTACCACAATATACTGTTTTTTGTTTTTTTTTAATCAAAATATACTGTTTTTTTACCACAATATACTATTTTTTGTATTTTTTTACCACAATATACTGTTTTTTTTTCGTTTTTTACCACAATATACTGCATCTTTTACCACAATATACTGTTGTTTTTTACCACAATATACTGTTTTTTAACCACAATATACTGTTATTTTTACCACAATATACTATTTTTTTTTGTTTTTTTTTTACCACAATATAGTTTTTTTTTTACCGCAAATATAATATTCGACTTGATATCCCGGTCCGTGTCATTTTTTTTTCCTTAAACCATCAGAGATATTAAATAAATTTTTCACAAAATAAAGTTAGGAATGCGAAAACAACATTCGCTGCAGCTGCAACTTCAAGCAAACGTTAATAACACAAAGCGTATGTATAAAAAAAAAAAGTAAAGAAAGACACAGCGAACTCCTGTTTGAATTTACACACGCGTTCGACAAACTGTAATCGGACATATAAACATCATTTTGACTCCAAACATCTGAAATCATGCCAGGAATTTCCACCACTATAGCATATAAGAAAAATCGAAACAAAATCAAAAGAACAAATTGTCCAATTTTCCTGAAGATGACTATTTTATTATTTAAAAATTAAAAAAAAAAATTGAATTTTATTTTTAATAAATAGCAAATATTTATTAAAAACAATTTCATACTCGTCTGCTCTTTCTAACCGTAAAATCCTTAAGTAACATGGTCAAACGGATATTGAATAGAGAGCATGAAATGGTCAATTTGAACTAAGGTTAATAAATATTCTACCGGAAAGCTGCAGCAAAAATACGGTAAATTCGATCTACAAGAAAATGGAATACTACCAAAATCATGACATAATAAATGACCTATAAAATAGAATTAGGAATACGAAAACAACATCAACTGCTGCTGCAAATTCGACGTTTATAATTCAAAAGTGTCTGTGTCAAAAGCAAGTCCCCAAATCGCCAAATTTCTTACGTCCTACAACACACGGCCCTGTCGGTGGGGCATTAGAATACGCTGACTGCCCCCCTGCAGTCCCTCAATGGGGGTCCTGGATATGATCTTAAACTATATCCAGTGGTGAGGCCCCAGCTTGTGGGCTTTGGGGAGTGTGGAGCCACCCTTTAATTGCCATTGCTCCCAGATCCACTCTGACCCGGAGTGGAAGTACCTGTTAGGGTCCCAACTATGGGTTAAATAGAAACCGAAGTGAAAACAACAAATATATTCTATTAAAAACAATTTTCTTCAAAATCTTTGGATTCGGCATTAAATAACCAGAAAAGGGTTGATATGCCGTAAAACAAAAGCAAGCAACCAACCACCCAATCTACAACACAATATACTCTCATAGTAAGCATGTGTTGTGTTTTTTATATTTGAAACTTGTTAGCAGAAACCTGATTCCTATTTCCGGAACGCTGTGAAATGCATTAAATACACCTCATCGTTGAAACGAAGTATTTACGCATTAATAAAAATAATAATAACTAGCGGGACCTGTGGAAATTGCACAGCGAACTCTTTCATATGTAATATATTGATGGTGGCATTCTGTGGATGTTCAGTGAAAATGGAGACGCGCTGATATTATTGTAGCTCTTTTATTAAAACTACAAAAGTAATTATCTAAGCTAGCAGGGACGCCTGGTGTATCCCGGTCGTAAAATACGCTTAAATATGATATTTTAATTTATGCAGATTTCGTATATATTATTACAGAGTCAATTTAATCGATTCTTATACATTGTAAAGATGTGATTTCAAAAGTAAAAAAATATATGCATGTGACTTGGGTATATATATATATATATATATATATATATATATATATATATATATATATGTATATATATGTCTATATATATGTATATATATGTGTATATATATGTGTATATATATGTATATATATATGTATATATATGTATATATATGTATATATATGCATATATATATGTATATATATGCATATATATATGTATATATATATGTATATATATGTATATGTATATATATATGTATATATATATGTATATATATGTATATATATGTATATGTATATATATGTATATATATGCATATATATGTATATATATGTATATATATATGTGTATATATGTATATATATATGCATATATATATGTATATATATGTGGATATATATGTATATATATGTATATATGTGTATATATATGTATATATATACATATATATATATATGTATATATGTGTATATATATGTATATATATATTTATATATATATATATATATATATATATATATATATATATATATATATATATATATATATATATATAACTGGAGTTCGTTTAGCTACGATCGAAACCGAAACCAAAACTTATGAAGAATTTTTCGTATAATTATATATTACAAGAAATGAAAGGTCATAATAATTAAAAGACAGCCACTCGTAAATAACACACACGCTATCGCAATGATATATAAACCAGCGGGACCTGTGGAAATTCCACGGGGGACTGATTCATATGTAATATATTGATGTTGGCATTCTGTAGATGTTCAGCGTAAATGGAGACGCTCTGATATTATTGTAGCTCTTTTGTTAAAACTGCAAATATATTTATCTAAAACTGCAAATATATTTATCTAAGCTAGCAGGGATGCCCGGCGTAGCCCGATCATAAAGTACGCTTAAATATGGCATTTTAATTCTTGCATATTTCGTATGTATTATTATAGAGTTAATGTTTTATCAATTTCATATATTATAAAATTGCGATTTCAAAAAAAAAAAAAAAAAAAAGGAAAAAAAAGAAGATATCCATATTACTTAGGTGTATCAGCTTTAATCGAACCCGAAAGCAAAACTTATTAAGAATTCTTGGTAAAATTATTTATTACAAGAAATGGAAGTCCATAGCAATTAAACGACTCGGATGTAAGCGTGACACAGAAAATAAATAAATAACACACACGCTATCGTATTAATATATATATATATATATATATATATATATATATATATATATATATAGTTTAGTGGAGATGATGAAGGCTGGAGGGCAAAACGGCCGAAACGTTGTGACTATAACAACCAAGATGAGGAAGTCAGTCCGACAATCTCAATCAATATATATATATATATATATATATATATATATATATATATATATATATATATATATATATATATATATATATATATATAGAGAGAGAGAGAGAGAGAGAGAGAGAGAGAGATGAGGATGATGATGGTGATGATAATGATGATGATGAAAAATAAACGTTGGTTTCCCTGAACGGAATCGAATCATCTAATTAAATTGATTATCAGAATGAATTTAGCAGCAAGATTCCACCCCTTCATTTTCTACTCATTTTCTTTGTTTAGATAGATTTCCTTTGGAATTCCCTCGTTATTCTCTGTTTTACGGATTGTACCAATATGCGAAGATTTAAATGTGATGTGAACATATATCTTTCTATACTGCTCAACAAGCGGGTTTCTTCATATAGATTTCACTCTTAGTAGCACCTTATAGTTCAGTGGCGATGTTGTTGCCTTATTTGGTATGAATAAAGGAATTCTACTACTACTACTACTACTACTACTACTACTACTACTACTACTACTACTACTAAAATATTCGTATCACTTCATGAAAGTCTAATTCAGAAAAAAATATAAAGATGTATCCATGAAGCAGACGTGCCAGGATAACCAAAGGTAGAACGACACTTGGAGAAAAATACACAACAAAAGGAACCATCCTCAGCAACTATAGACCTATGACATGTTTACTTACAATATAGAAAAATACTAACAGCACAACTAAGGAAGAAATTTACCACTTCCTTCATAATCATGAACTACTCCCCGAGGAAAAAAAGGAATGTTAAAAAGGAAATAGAAGAACACATGGCCTGCACTTGTTGTCCAAATTGTGGTTGGTGCATCCGCTAATAGTCTCTTGCTCCTAGAAGGTTCAAAAGAGGGTCGCCAATCTGATAGATCCTGAACTGTCATCTAAGCTTCAGCCTGTCCCATCGACGAAATGTTGCATCCCTCTGCCTGTTCTACAAGTATTTTAATGGTGAATGCTCTGACGAACTGCAAGCACTTGTGCCCCCACAATGTAAACACCCTCGATAAACCCGACAGGCAGCTAAATCCCACGCCTACACAGTAGAGATCCCTAAATGAAAAAGCTTTCTATTCTAGTAGTTTATTCCCCAGAACCGCTAGACTTTGGAATTCCTGCTTCCCCAACTGTACTGACATGCAGAAGTTCAAGTGTAACGTGAACCAACATCTTGCTGTCCAACTCTCTACATAGTACCCCAGTAGCTGTTGCCCCTGATAGTAGCCCCCTACATTGACGTGGCAATGTGCCTTGTTTGGGGTGAAAATGTAATAAAAAAAAAACACAAAAACAAAACATGACCTACTATACAGAGACCAAAAGATTCTGAAGAGGGTAAAAAGTAGAAAAAAAGAATATAGCCATGGCATGGCTCGACTACAAGACCCCTTAAGCCTGGATAATATAATATATGAGAATGTATAAAATACCAGGCAAAATTATCAATTTGATTGAATATGTAGTGAGAACGTGGAGACTGGAACTGACAACTGATGGACAACACGTGAGATTAAAATACAAAGATGGATCTTTCAAGATGATTTCCTATCACCACTACTGCTCATTATAGCCAGGATGACCCTTAATAATATACCAAGAAAGTGCTAAACTGGATACAAATTTATTAATACAGATGAAAAAAAATGAACTACCTAATGTATATGGACGACCCGAAACTGTTTACAAAAACCAAGAAGGAACTAGATACGTTAATAAACAACCAGAATATTCAGCCAGGATATCCGAATAGGATTTGGTATGAAAAAGTGTGCACTGTTGACCATGAGAAAGGGAAAACTTGAGTTAATGGAAGGCATGAAACCACCCAACCAAACAGAAATAAGCATACTAGACGAACATGGCAGCTATAAATATTTTTTTGGGGGGTCCTTGATGCAGACACGATTAAAACAACAGAAATGAAACAGAAAACTGGAAATAAATGCCACAGAAGGAGAAGAAAACTCCTAGAAGCTTAACTATATAGTAGAAACCTAATAAAAGGTATAAACACTTGGGCAGCGTCATCAGTAAGATACTCCGGACTGTTTTTTTTAAAGTTGGACCAAAGAAGAACCGAGGCAACTTGACCAGAAGACTAGGAAACATATGACTATGCATAATGTGCTACACTCAAAAGGATGACGCTGACCGACTTTATATGAAACAGAAAGACGGGGAAAGAGAACTGGTTTGTATAGAAGACTGTTAACAACAAAAAAGAATTAGAAAAATACATAATGCAATACACCAAACGATCAAGACAAAAAAAAAAAAAAGAAGAGATAAGGGATAAGACAAGAAAAGCAAAATGGGAAGAGAAACAGCTACATGGACGATTCATAAGGATAACAAAGGATGAGACTAACGAAAATACATTGATATAGCTACAAAAAGAAACCTAAATAGAGAAACTGAATCCTTAATAGCAACCATACAAGATAACGCAAAATAAACCATATCAAAGCAAGGATCGACAAGACACAAGAAAACAATAATTGCAGACTCTGTGGACAAAGAGACGAATCAGTAGACCACATAATTAGCGAATGCAGCAAATGAGTCCAAAAAGAATATAAGAACATGCATGATGAAGTGGGGAAGGCAGTATAGTGGGAATTATGCAAACAACTGAATCTTGAACACACTGAGGACTGGTACAAGCACACACTGGTAGCAGTACTTGAAAACGAAAACCACAAGAATCCTATGGGACATGGATATGCAAACAGATAAACCTATTCAAACAAGAAGAACGGATATAATAATAGTTAACAATAAAGAAAATTCTGGTACTTTGTAGATTTCGCCGCTTTGGCAGATCACAGAGTGAATATCAAGGACACAGAGAAGCGGAGCAAATACGCGGAACTAGCTAGATGGCTCAAAAGGACATGGAAGATGAAGAAAGGCAAGATGACACCACTAATAGTAGGAGCACTAAGAATAATCCCGAAAAACTTAAAATGGGAGAAATTGGAATCAGAGGGATGGCCGAGAAGATACAATGGATAACAATAATGAAAACAAGTGAAATATTAGAGAAAATCCTTGAATGCGGAAACTAATGCACATGAGCCGTACAAATAGAAACTGCTACGGATGCAAAACACATAGAAACTCCACATGGAATCATGAAAACTCAAACTGTATAATTGTAAGCCCCCCCCCCCAAAAAAAAATTGTTGTATCGGCATAAACTGGCGGCACACCAAATAATCGAGGAGGGTTCAGGAGGATGGAAAAATTCAAGGAGAGAAAGCACTAAACAGACCTCCATTGGATAAGTGCGAAGAAGACTGGGACTTGAAGGAGGCTTATTGCCACCCAAATTCTAGTGAAGACCAATGGTCGCTACCAACGAAAAATCAATGGTAAACGGCTATTGCAATAATGTAAACTAATTTGCAAAAGTTATTGAAAGAGGCGGTAAGTGCTGGAAATCTGGGAAGACTTGTTGTTACTCAAACTCCAGGGAACACCACAGGTTTTTTTTCAAAGAGAATTCTTTGATGATAGCCTGTGTGAAAACTCCTATACTACTACTACTACTACTACTACTACTACTACTACTGTCCATGCAAAATCGATATATTCGTGACAAAGAAATAATCCACCCAATTTATCATGGACTTATCATGGACATTTACAAATTATCTATTGATCAAACTTCATCAGAGAGAGAGAGAGAGAGAGAGAGAGAGAGAGAGAGAGAGAGAGAGAGAGAGAGAGAGAGAGAGAGAGAGAGAGATAAAGAAAAGCGCATGCGCGCGAGAGAGAACGGGAGCAAGAGAGAAAGAGAGAAAGAAGGGATAAAGGCGCGATAGAGAAAAAACGAGTGTGTGTGCATGTGTGTGTGTGTGTGTGTGTGTGTGTGAGAGAGAGAGAGAGAGAGAGAGAGAGAGAGAGAGAGAAATGAGAGATTGAGAGATAGAAAGGAGGCGCCCGAAAGAGGGAGAGATAGAGAAAAGTAGAAAGTGAAGGAGAGAGAGAGAGAGAGAGAGAGAGAGAGAGAGAGAGAGAGAGAGAGAGAGAGAGAGAGAGAGAGAGAGAGAGAGAGTTACTGGTTAACTAAACTGTAAATTCGATACGGAGGCGCGGGTAGAGGTCGGTGGACTCGCGTGTCTGAAAGTGCGACTCTCACCTTGGAGATATCAACGCCGGATGGCCTTGACAGCTACAACGGATGGTCAGAAAAGTGACACGCAACAAACGTATAAATTGGATACGACCGCAACCCTCGGAGTGGGAATAACCCGCCCCTTTCCCCTCAATTTATTTGAGAGGAGCTCCAAACATATTAAACAAAATTCATTATATAACGACGCGGCCCTCGAAAAAAGGGAACAGTTTAAAGCGAAAAAGGGTCATCATTCTTTAAAGGTATTTTTAAAAAGTCAGGCCTAAAAATACTCCAATGTAATCAAAATCCAAACTGCTATGGTGAAAACTGTGTGAAAATAGAGATTACAACACTGAAGTTATGGGTTTACAAAAGTTTAAGTTTAAGGAATTACTGTTAGAGTCACTTAACGCCATTATCAGTTGGAGATCCCAAAGAGTGGAAAGGGATTCAAGAAAAAAGAAAATGTTTAACAAAAGCAACGATGAGCTACTAGCTGTAATACCCGCTCAAGCCCCCCCCCCGCCTTTTTTTTTTTTTTTTTAATAATTTGACATAGTAGGGACCTTAAAATATTGTTATACATTAAGCGCTTTAGAAAAAATGCTACGCACTATGGACCTTAAAAACACGTTACACATTAAAGACGTTAGAATAATTTGTTACAGTAGAGACCTTTAAGAATCAGGCACATTAGAGGCTCAACTATAATTTTACTCACTAGGGACGTTAAAATAATGTGACACACTAGGGACCATAGAATAATGTAACGCACTTGGGACCTAAAATAATGTGACACCCGAAACCTTAAAATAATGTGACACACTGAGGACTTTAGAATAATGTGACACAGTAGAGACCCTAGAACAATTTGAAACACTGCGAACCTAAAAATAATGTGATACACTAGGGACCTAAAAATAATGTGTCACACTAGGGACGTTAGAGTAATGTGACACGCGCGAGACCTTTAAATAATGTGATACATTTACGTCCTTAAAATAAAACACAATATGGACCTTAAAATAATTTCTCACACTAGCGGCGCTATAATAATAAAAACTCTATAATAATTCTTGTTGCTTACATAACTAAACCAAAAGACGCCGATGCGAAGTCGGGTCAGGTTCTGGATCAGTACCGAACTTTTTTTATGGATGGCAACTTATCAAAGCCTACTCGAGGATAAGGATGAATGACTTTTCAGTTGGATGACGAATAATTTATTTAAGACGACGATTGGATAGATATTTGTTAACATTGCTGCTTGAAGGCGACCATTTTGTAGTCAGCTCGGAAGTATGTTATTATGTCCCACAAATGAAAATTCAAGTGGTACTAGGTAGGCAGGCTCGAACCCGTACCGCGTAGGAGGAAAAGAACGTGAAAAAAAAACCCCAAACAAACAAACAAACAAACAAAAAAAAACGTGACGTTTTTGCTGTTTCGCCCATCGCCGAACCGGAATTAACGTAGGTTTAAATTAAGGCTAGACAATCGAAAAGAAGGGATGACGCCCGAAAATATCGGCGAAAAAAGCGACCCCACCATGTAGAAAAGTGCCCAGTTGAGGTTGAAGGAAATACTGTTTTGGGCCATTTTTTCGATATTTGTCGTCCGGTGGGTCTACCTTCAAAATGATACCGATCTCGTGAAAATCAGTCGCCGCTGTCGAAAGTTTTAGGCATACATACATACATACATACATACATACATATATACATACATACATTTAAACAGGCAGGTGAGATTTCTTTATAGATGGTTCAGAAACAGTCTGAAACATTCCATACGTTTCTGTGGCATATTTGTTTCAAGTTTAAAACAGAATTATATTTCATATCGTTCTTCTAAAGTGTCCCCACGTTCAGACAGCATTTTGGAAATTCATCAGCTGTGACAATCAGGCTTTAGTAGGGTGTATTCCAAATCCTGCTTTAGCTGTTCATTTGAACCTTAAATCGTAAAAATTGGCCAGTCATCTCATAAGATGTATAGCAATAACATACTGAATTTTCAAGAGTCTACGATAATTTTAAATGCCTGTACAAAAAGTCTGGAAACTTATTGAAGACACCTTATATTTAGCATTTATGCAGGTAGACGATCGAATCATAAATATGATGGTTTCTGCGGTGGTACAATAATCCAGATTAAACCATTGTTTTTCAACAACCTTAGCAGCCGGGATGGGGTGGGGTACAACAAAATATAAGCAATACAAATGTTTGCCTTTTCCCTGTTGACTGAAGAACGTTTGGGGTCATGTGCAGTTCTAGGAGATCCATCCTCTTGGGCTGTTGCCTCCCGTCTTTCTGTTTGAATAAATCTATTTACTCTTGGAACGACCCTCATTGATCATGAACTGATTATTGTTTTAGTGTTTGGTTTAATAAAGTCCTGCGGTATATACGATAGGGCGTTCCAAAAGTAATGCTTCCTATTTTTTTTCTTCCGTCCGAATGAATAAAGGAGATTGCAAATTTAATTGTTATGATGACTGAACTAATGCATATACGAGATGAAAGGTTCATCTCTATGTTGCAGATATTGAGGCGTGAGACTCTAAAAAACAACGCCTGTCATGGACATGAATCAGAAGCAGAGATACGCCCTTGAATTCCTGAGAAAAGTGCATTGCAAATGGTCGTGACTATGCAGAAAAATAAATTCTGGAGCACAAAAGGTCGCTCGTTTTAATGGTAGCAATCCCACCTTCGTAGCTCTTCAATATTTTGAGTTAAAAAAAATAGGAGGCTTTACTCGTGGAACGGCTCTCGTAGACCATTAACTGATCACTGTTTTCCTACTACACCCGAAAACGAGTAAGCCAATTTCTAATTGGGAGTGGGAACATGTTAAGGAGTAAAAGAAAAAAAAAGGGAAATGTTCTGGATGATTGGTGGCAACCAGGATGATTGCGAGCCAAGGATGCAAAAAAAAAAAAAACAAAAAAAACAAAAACAAAAACAAAAACAAAAAAAAACAATATAAAGAAGATGTGATAATTTAATCGCAAAGTGATTCATACGAACACTAAACAGCAAATAACTCTAATTTTTATTTTATTTTATTTTTTTTTATTCAATTTTCACCCCAAACAAAGCACAGTGCCACTTTGAAGCGGGGGGCTACTATCAGGGACTTAATTAGCGGGGTCATTATGAAGGGAGATGAGTAGAAAGATGTTTGTTAACATTACACTTGAACTTCTGCATATCATTGCAGTTGGGAAAGCAGAATCCCGGAAGGGAGTTCCAAAGACCCGCAGTTCTGGGGAAGAAACTATTGGAGTAAGAGGCTTTCTTGCACCTGCCTCTATAGAGGAATGCCGACGGGACTTCCCAGGGAAATTTTTTAATAGGCCAGCCAGAATGCTCCTCATTTAGGGACACTGGCTTGACTCACCCACCTCCCGACTTCGTGTCACATCTTCTTGCGGTTGTAAAGAAATAAATAACAGCTTGGCAACAGATTTGCTGTAAGTCTTCTGTTTCAGATCCGAAATGAAAATCAGTTCAGCTTATCAAAAAAGGAGTATTCTTCAGGGAGAGAAGTATTCATTTCCATTAAGGCAAAGCTATGATCAGAGCGTTGGTGCTGAAAGGAGCATTAATAGGTTATTTTAGAGGAGAATGTGTCTTGCTGTCACGTCCAACCAACGGCGAAAACTTCCAGACGCATTGTGTAGATTTAGGCCGACGAGTGCTGTAAATGAACAACAAATGTGCCATCCTTTCTTTTCTTTTTTTTTTTTTGTGTTTACCTTTTACGCGCACGTGTTTACTTAACACATTTGGGTCAAGAGAATAGAATCAAGCGAACGCGAAGCTAAACACATGTCGTCATCGAAATATTAATTAAATAACTCGCTGGTCGGACAAACACAAGAAAGAAAAATGCTTATTCTCCGACGCGGTTAGATAATAAATAAATTTTAAATAGGCACTTCCATGAACTTGGCTTCCAGCCATAAAATGACGCACTCGTTCGGCAGATGAAAAAAAAAAAAAAAAGAATAAAACATTAGATAAAAATTAAAAAAAAAACGTGACCCGTTGTGCCATCCATTGAGATAGGGTTAGTTAATTCGATATATAAATAGTTTACAGACTGAGAAAGTAAAAGGACCCGTTTGATTTTAACTGTAATTTTAATAATGACCAACGGGGCCTGTGGAAATTCCACAGGTGATTCTTACATATTGAATACGTTGATGTAGGTATTCTCTTCAGCGTAAATGGAGACGCTCTGATATTATTGTAGCTCTTTTGTTAAAACTTCAAAAGTATTATTTAGATAGATGACCATTCCGTCACGTACCCTGTTCAAGGTTATTTTGTTTATATTTAATCCTAGGTAAATTATATAAACATTCTAGCTAAAATCTATTGCTAGCAGGGACGCCAGGCGTAACCCGGTCGTAAAGTAGGCTTAAATATGATATTTTAATTCTTGCAGATTTCGTATATATTATTATACAGTTAATGTTCTATCGATATTTATGTATTATAAAGTTGCGATTTCAAAATTAATAAAAATATCCATATGACTTGGGTGCATGAGCTTGAATCGAAACCGAAACAAAAACTTATGATACATACATACATACATTCAATATATATATATATATATATATATATATATATATATATATATATATATATATATATATATATATATATGAGCAAACAGTTAATGAAATATGTTAAAAACACTTTGAAATGAGTTAAAAACATATTTAATCTGAAAAGGAAACACTAGATAAATGGATAGTCCTTAATCCGCAGAGTTTCGAAGAAATACTCTCCTTCTCATCAGAGGGTAGGAATTAGCAAAATGCGGGATCGGATTTTGCATGCTGAAGTATTTGATTAAACAACAAGTTAGTCAAAGATCTTACCTGAAAACAAAAAAAGTGAAGCAGAGGGAATATGGCAAAGAAAAAGGTGATTGCACATGAATGGATAGTCTGGTGGAAGATAAAAAAATCCAGTGACGGTAAAATTCAAATGTAAAACTTCAAGAAAGTTAAAAGAATTTCCATTTGTACAAGTAAAATCCAAGGAAATCCCGTAATTGGAAGAAGATGGTCCATAATAATCCAAAGGCAGAAATCCATGGAATAATTCACAAAAATGTGTACAAGGAAAAAATAATATTAATAAAAGAAAATAAGATATGCTTTTCACTCTACTATATATATATATATATATATATATATATATATATATATATATATATATATATATATATAACTTGAGTTCCTACAGCTATAATCGAAACCGAAATTAAACCTGATGAATTTTTGGTAAAATTATTTTTAAAAATTAAATGACTTGAGTGCTATCAGCTATAGTCGAAATCGAAACCGAAATCCAAGCTTATTAAGAATTCTTGGCAAAATTATTTATTACAAGAAATGGAAGTCCATAACAATTGAACAACAGTTTTTCGGGTGTAAGCGTGACACACAAAATAATAAACACACGCGTTATCCTATTAATATATGGGTAACAGGCTTCCTTTTGTAACGTAGTCGCGGGATCTGCCATTAAATGATCAAGCCAGGACATGTACGGATATTAACCACTCGCATGCCGAGTTAATGCCACGTCAGCATTTTAAGCCGTGGACTGAGCATGACGTCACAGAATGAAATGCGTATATAGGCATTAAGATCGGAAGGAAGAATAAGAAAAAGAAGGTACGCGAGGCGATTTGGAAGGGAAGAGAAGAAAAAGAAAGAGACGCGTGACGATTTGAAAGGTACGTTCAACAAGCATGCGTCTCTCCTCTTCTCTATAGACTTTTGAAAGCAAGCCGTCCAACCTGTGAGTCCAAGAGAGATTTACGGCAACACCCTAGCTAATTGTAGCTAATGTTGTATATCGGGATTATATTGGAAGAGATGATATATTAAAAGGTGTCGTGGATGTGAGATATTGTTCTTTTAACGGACAGATAATAAACGTATAAATCGTATGTATGTTGTTTAGCCAAGAGGATATGATATTGACGTGTAAACTGAGTCATGTTGTATCAGACTTATCACACGGAGATATTTTACAGTTCATATGTAAGAAGAATAATATATGCTTCGTACCTTTTTTATTGAAGAGTTCTTCTATCTTCCTGCTGCTCCGTGACGAACCATGAAACGACTAGCACCATCCAATGTAGACATCTGTTCTTACTTGTGAAACCGCAAAGCAACACTTTATATCTTTATAATTTATTACAGTTGTCTCAGATGGTTTTCACAGGATCTGCAATTCGTCAATATGTTCTATTCTTACAGCCCGCTCCCTGTCTGCCTGTCCACCCCTGTGACTAGATCATCTGTTCGCTCTGGTGGTCAAACTTGAACTGCCGACTCTAACTTCCCGACTTCCGTTACGTCACTAATTAAAAGACACGTTGCCTTAACGTGACCATTCCGTCACGTACCCTGTTCAAGGTTATTTTGTTTATATTTAATCCTAGGTAAATTATATAAACATTCCAGCTAAAATCTATTGCTAAACTTAATTCTATGAATAATAAATAACTCCCAATACTATTTTAAGTATATCATTGAATAGATAGATAGACAGATAGATCGATAATAACTAATTAACTTAGCCAACAGCTAAAAGCAAAAGATTTCTATCTGACGGGAAAGAGAAAATAAAAGATAGGGAACATACTTGCGGTGTTGTAAATACGTGTCGGCGACATGAGTGTGAAACGAAGAAGATAAATGTTTTTTTCTGAAAAATTCGTGTCTCTGCGTAAACGTTTGGGCCAATTGTTTGAAAAGTAATAACGACGTTAAACTTTGCCAATCGGTAGAGAGACTTGAGCTGTACGACAAAGAATGAACGCTGCACGAAGTTGAAAATTGCAGTTTCCTTCGAATATTTCATTTTCGATAATTTTTGAAATCATTTTTTGACAAAGAGCAAAGGACTGCCCTAAATATTAAAATTATAATAATACTTATAATTTTACATACGTTTACGTTTTTTGTAACAGTATGTCTTATTGGTAACAGAGCCGTTATGTGTATGTAGAAGCAGCAACATGACACATATGCAAATAACTAAGCCGGTGCGCGAGGTGACGTCACATCTCATCTGAGGAGGAAAAGGGAAAGAAAAGTGAAGAAAAAAGGAAGCACATGGTGCGAACAGCGACCGAGAATACTGCCAGCGAGTAACCCCATGGCAGCATGGGAGAATGGAAAAAACGTGTCAATACGGAAGAGTTTTATTAACAACATGGCAGACGAGAAGTAATATAAAAAACGAGATGCAGGTGTGGTTTGGAAAGTACTGTTAATAAATGACTTTTTTGTTCAACGGCATAATTACATTGACACACCGGTTCTCACTCGATCACCGAAGTTAAGCAAAGTTAAACCTGGTCAGTACTAAATGGGTGACTATGTGGGACTTCCAGGTGCTGTATGTGCTCTCCGCTTATCTCGGCATTGTTTTCAGTCGTCCTGGACTTCTCCTTGCTACTGGACTTAAACAATGCCGATTCAGCAGAAGTGTGGTTGATGATTGCGCAACCCTTGCCTCACAATTAAATGCGCAGCTGCCCCTACAGGGGGTATCCTTTATCTTTCGAGACTGAACGGAGGCATCACAGTTCAACTATAAAAAAGCTCGAGTCGAATTTTATTCCTTTGTTTGCTTTGCGAGACTTTCATGTGGGTTCGTGTTAACATTTAAATACAACTGTGATAATCCCAATTACATTTTTTTAGTACAAAATGGCCGAATAGTGGATACATAAGCGAGACAAAATTAGTCTTTAGATATAAATTTAACAACCTCAAAACTAGTTATTAAATAAAAACACCATTCTTCCAAAAGCCGAACACTTTAATCAACTCGGTTGTTGGTTGGTTGTTTTTGTTTTACGGCATATCAACCCTTTTATGCTTAAATATATTTTATTTTATGCAGATTTCATATTTATTATAGGAGTAATTCTATATTGATTATTATATTATACTAAACACATGGTTATACTATTGAGCGCGTGATACAATCGGGAAAGAGGTGGCTGGTTACATTTAATGCATCTAAAACCAAGCCCCTATCTTTACATCGTCAACGCTCTGATCCCCATCTGACATCAATTGAAATGGAAGAAACTGGGCTTGACCTTTACTCTTGATCTGAAATAGAACATGTACATCAAATCTGTTGCCAAGGTTGCTGGAAGTATGGTGGGATCTTTCTATCGTTCCAGTAGATGCAATTCCCTATCTATATTAAAGCCAAGTACGTCCAGGGATAGAGTATTGTTGCCACATCTGGGCAGGAGCTGCTAGAAGCAGCTTATCCTGCTTTGACAGAGTACAAAATAGACTTCGTAGCTTAGTTGGGGATGCTATTTTCTCTTCCCTGCAACCGCTTTCCCACAGAAGGGACGTTGCGAGGCTGCCTTTGTTTTATTGTTACTTTCACGACAAGTGCTGGTCTGAGGTCCAATCTCTCGTACCCCTCTCCAACTTTCACGAAAAACACTCGTCTATCTGAAACCACTGTCAAAAACTTTCTCCACTCTTTAACTGTGCCTAGATCAAAACGTAGATTCCATGAACAATGCTTCTTTCTTAGAACTGCACACCTGTGGAACTCACTCCCGTTTGCCTGTTTCCCAGTTGGTTGTCTTCAAGTCCAACATAAACAAATTCTTGATGAATCAGCCGCTTAAGTAATTCAATCTACCAAATTTCCATTAGTAACGATTAATACAATATTATTCCATTGATTACTGTACACTCAATAACCCTTAACCTCGAGTGGCCTCAGGGCCTTGATAAGTGGGGCCTCATATATATATATATATATATATATATATATATATATATATATATATATATAGTTGTGATTTCAAAAATTAAAAAAAAAATGAATTGAGTGCAATCAGTTAGAATCGAAACTAATGACTAATTAAAAAAAAAAAAATCCAAGTCATTGTTATTGAGAAAAGTGGAGACAAATGAACGTATGAACGATTTGGGAGCATTTTTACTCTTAAGAAATAAGACTTGAGTGCCATCAGCTATAATCGAAATCGAAACAAAAACTTATGAAGAATTCTTGGTAAACTTATTCATTACAAGAAATGAAAGTTCATAACAATAACACGGCAGTTACTGGGCAGAAAAATATACTTATAACATGAACAATCTGTAATGTGAATCATTCATGCATGCGCAATCGTGAAACAGTTAGCAAATAGAGAAAAATCCGACGACTCCCACGTACCAATTTTTTAAAGTTTGACTTCTTAGCAGTCCTTTTGCCAGATGAAAACCGATTAAAATTTTTCCACGTGTCTGAATATCTTTATATACCAAATTTCAAGTCTGTAAATTAAAAATTCTTTGAGTATATCGGTTGAGAAGTTTCCCTCTCACACACATACTCACTTTTAGAGAATATAAGGTAACATAAAACTAGAAGATGTACCCGGCGTTGCCCGGTATTAAACGTAACGTGAAATTTCTTTTAAAAAGATGAAGTAAAAAATAAGCGGAAGGAAGTGAGACATATGCATGCGAGTATTATGTTTTTTTCTAAACAGTTCACTTCTTGTAACTAAAAAAAAAATTAAAAATACTCGAGCTGAGATTGAAACCAAAATCTAAAGACAGTGAGTCAAGTACGATAACCATTAGTCCAGCTTGCCATGACTTTAAAACGTGTTTTCAAACTTCGTGAAACAGTTGACAAACAGATAAAAATCTGATGCCCCCCACGTACCATTTTTTCAATTTTGAACCGATTAAAATTTTTCCACATGTCTGAATATCTTACATACCAAATTCCAAGTCTGCAGATCAAAAATTCGTTGAGTATATAGGTTGAGAATTGTTCTCACACACATACACACATTCTCTTTTATAGATATATATATATAGATTAGCAGGCCGCCCGACGTTGCCCGGTCGTAAAATACACATAAATATTATATTTTAATTCATACAGAAAGCGATACATGCGCATGCGAGTATTATGTCTTTTTCTAAACAGTTCCCTTCTTGTAAGTAAAAAGAAATAAAAAAATATTCGAGATGAGATCGAAACCAAAACCAAAATACAGTCAGTGAAATACAATAAGCATTAGACCAGCGTGACATGATTTTTAAAAGGTGATTTCAAACCTACTTATTCTTAACATAAGCAATCGATAATGTGAATTATTAACGCGAGCGTATTCGTGAAACAGTTAGGAAGCAGATAAAAATTCGATGCCTCTGACGTACTAAATTTTAAATTGTGACCCTTTAGTAACTTTTTTTCCGGATGAAACCGGATTAAAAGTTTTCCACATGTCTGATTTTTCTATATACCAAATTACAAGTAACTTAATATATTGCAGCATTAAGAATTGATTATTAAGTTATAAATTGATTATATTTTTTTACTAAAATATCTTGTCCTTTTCTTTTCCGGTTTTAACAACTAGTCCTTTATTTTTCCATGTTTAAGCTTAACTATATTACTTTTCACACTCGCACTTTTCTATTGTAATCCATGATTTTTTCAGACTTCCAGTAAATTCACTTGTTCTTTGCTTAATTTCAGTCTTATTTTTTTTGCCCTCATAAACATAACATACACATATGTAATAAGAATGTACGGCACTCGTCTGCTTTCAATAAAATCCTCCAATTATCTCCTTTTCATTCTTTTATTCTCTCTGTTTCACTTGTACTTCTCTTTTCGGGAGAGCGGTGAATTGATAACAAGTAGTTGCTGAAAGGAACGTGGTTGCTATGGAAACCAATCATAAAAAAACGTCGCTCACCTCCTTACGTTTTTTTTTAATGATTTTGAACACCAGTAAATTCATCATAGCTTTTGTTTTACTGAATGAAAATTTAATTTTTTTTCCACATATATAGATGAGAAGGTGATCTATAAACTGTAATAATTGTTTGAAATTTGGTCAAAAAATGAATGAGCGATGAAGCATTAAAAGCAGTTCTAAATGACTAAAACTGCCACTTAACCATATATTCAACCACTACTGCGTTTGAATGATATATATTGTAAAAAAGGGAAAGAAAGAAACGTTGTTGCCATAGTAGTAGTAGTAGTAGTAGTAGTAGTAGTAGTAGAAAAAAGGGTTTGTTTTACAATTCAGAGATTCGGAAAAGTGGTCAAATATTCAAATATATGACAAATAAATGTTATCAAAGGCAAGATAAGTTACTCTTCTACCTATTTGGAAAAGGCTTTTAGTGGATTTGTTCATTTTAAAACGTTTAATCGGTTCAAAAAACAAAATGTCTACCGTTTACATGAGAACAAGAAAAATGGCTGCGAATTGGCTCGTAAAATTCACGTTTTGAAAATGACTTAAAAATAAACAAATTAATACAAGGAACTGTTAGAAACCCACGCGATATATGTCACCGTAACATTTATTGAATGAATCAAGCATCAGTTTTTGAGTGGCATAAGAGATTCAAGGAAGGCAGGGAGTCTGTGAGGTGTGGGAGAATTAAGGAATTCAGAACAGTAGAGTTGATTGGCTAATTAAATATCAAAGACAACTTGAGGTGTGTGTGTCATATTGACGACGGAACCAAGGATAGAATTGGACGCTTCTACACGATAGGGATGAAATTTCAGAAATCGTAATTTGTATTTTTAAGATGATTATATAAAAAAAAATTACGAAAATCTATCAGCTGAAAAATTTTTTATTAAAGAAAATTAAAAAAATAGAATTTGATGAAAACGATCCTAAGATACCGGAGAGTTTAAAAGGGTGAACTTTGAGGTGTGGGAGAATTAAGGAATTCAGAACAGTTAACCATATATTCAAGCACATATTGTTTGCTAATCTCTGACAAACATGATTTCTCCTTTGACTTAGTTATTTTTATTCGTGTCAAAGTTATAAATAATCCTTGTGTTCCTTATCTGATCCGCATAGACAGCTTATCTGCTTTCGTGTTTGTGCAGCCGATTCATAAATGCTGTTTTCAATGAACCGCCGTCGCAATTTTTATTTCTACAATACCCTTAAATTCCAAACAGAAATAAACATATCTTTGTAAACCATTAAGGGGAAGAAAAACCAAAGCAAGTTCAACTAATATGGCACCGAGAAGTCCAACAGGCAACTACTGCATGGATCGGGCTATATTCACGAAATAAATGTATAGCAGTCCCGGTATTATATACTTGTTGATAGGACAGCCTCCTTGTGGGATGTAGGTAGTACAGGCCTCCGGTTCCAGGACTCTTGAACAGGTATCATTACTCCAGGTGAAACACTTACCTCCACCATTCTTATTAGTGACATGGCAACAAAGTGTGATAAAAAATGAATATATATATATATATATATATATATATATATATATATATATATATATATATATATATAACTACTTCCTTTATTCACATAAATTTAATATACGAAAGTATAGATTTATGCGTAAACTTTAAGTATTTACTTCAAAAGTGCTCAATACGTAGGTAGAGCTAGTTAGTAATTTATAAAATATATATGGCGATTAAGCTACATTGAATATTCTGCGTTTCATCCAACTATAGGATTCGTCAGGCTTATGCGCGAATTCTGTCGTTGCTTCTTGTTTTTATATATGTTGAGGATTTCTAGTTGGCCAATCAGCTTTCTAGTATCAACCGCGCCCCTTCCTATCAGACAATGGGCATGCATTTTATCAAACAAAGGATCTGTTTTAGAACTAGGTTAGTGGTTTTAGGTGGCCGTTCTCCTTTTATTTTTATACATATAAATATACCTATGTGTACACAATAATGCACATATATATACATATATACATATATATATATACACACATATGTGTGTGTGGTCGTTTATGTATATTCATGTTTATTTAATTTATTTATTTGTTTGTTTTCTATTGTTATTGTTAGTTTTAAAGCTATTTTGTATCGCTATCCTAGAGTAAGTTTTATTTTGTTAACACAGTTGTTTGCTATTTCCCGCCTACACAAAATATTTGTTTGTTATTTCCCGCTTACACAAAATCTTCAATAAAAATACCTTGAAGTTATCTTACAGTTGCTGCGAAAATTTAGAGATGATAATTAAGGCACATAATAACAAAATACTAAATGAAAACAATGTAAACAACAACAAAATAAACAATAAAAAAGTAGACACCATGACAGAAATAAAACTAACACTAGCAGAAATAATAATAATAATGATAATAATAATAATAATAATAATAATAATAATAATAATAATAATAATAATAATAACAAACCAACCCCGGACAAGAACAACCATACCATAAATAAAAATACTAATAACGAACAAGATAAATGCAATTGTAGACACCGCACACTTTGCCCAGTCCAAAATAAATGTCTAACAAAAAACTTAGTTTATCAAGCAACAATATTTGCGAAAGAAAACCCGAATAACAAGAAATATTACATAGGCATGACTTCCTTAGATTTCAAAACCCGATACTATGACCACAAAAGTACATTCAAAAATAAAAAAAACACCGTATAAAAACAACACTAGCGAATAAATACTAGGAACTTAAAGAAAGCGGACATTCGCCGGTAGTCGAATGGAAAATAATGAGACAAGCTACCACATGCAGACATTTAGACGACCCATGTAAATTATGCCTCCATGAAAAATTTTCTATCCTGTAATTTAAAGAACCTCAAAATCTATTAAACTGTAGGCGGGAAATAGCAAACAACTGTGTTCACAAAATAAAACTTACTCTAGGATAGCGATACAAAATAGCTTTAAAACTAACAATAACAATAGAAAACAAACAAATAAATGAATTAAATAAACATGAATATACATAAACGATCACACACATATATGTATATATATATATATATATATATATATATATATATATATATATATATATATATATATATGTTTAAAGAAAAAATAGAAAAAACCGAATGAAATTATTAAAAAATCAACGTTTCGTCCTTGTTTCAGAGGACATCTTCAGGATAATTGAAATAAAAATGTGAGAAAAGAAAAAGTCATAGATCGTGCGAAAAAAGACAGTTTTTAAATCCAACCCATGTCTGGAAAGGACGAATATGTGTGCGTATGGGAAGGTTGGGTTGTTTGATGTCTATATATACACTTTAAAAATGCATTAAAATAAATATGTACATTTTTTTTTTTTCTGCGAAACTACTCATTTTCCTGAAACATTCAAGGAAAAACGGCTAGCCAGGATCCACCCTGATACCTTGCTCTTTGATTATTATTTTCCCTATGCTAGGGGTTAAATGGTAGAAGCCCTTTCTTTGCGTAATAGTATTAGTATTCAATATTAGTGCTGATTCTAAAAGTCTTCTTTTAGCTCTATCTATCACGTATTTAATAATTTTCGCTTGATCTAAATTAAATGAGTGATCGTGTTCTGCACAATGGCAAAAGAGTGCATTTAGGGCGTTACCATTCCTTATATCTCTTCTGTGCTCGTTAAGTCTTAATTTCAATTTTCGTTGTGTTTCACCTATGTACGCTTGTTGACAGTTGTTACATGGGATGGAATATATACCGGCATCGGATGTGAGGGTGTGGGAGAGTGTTTGGTAGTTTTTAATGTCTGTTTTATGGTTGAGGAAGTTGCTTGTATCAGGTGAAAACCAAGTCTATTAAGAGTGTCGTAGATTTTTGTATTTTTGGTGTGGGTGGGAATGAAAAGATGTCTGTTTAATAGCGAGGTATTTGTTTTATTTTTCTGTGTGTTTCCTTATACATATGTATATATGTATATATATGTGCATTATTGTGTACACATAGGTATATTTATATGTATAAAAAAAAAGGAGAACGGCCACCTAAAACAACTAACCTAGTTCTAAAACAGATTCTTTGTTTGATAAAATGCATGCCCATTGGCTGATAGGAAGGGGCGCGGTTGATACTAGAAAGCTGATTGGCCAACTAGAAATCCTCAACATATATATATATATATATATATATATATATATATATATATATATATATATATATATAGCTCACACTAAAACGTCTGCAGGTGACAGTGGCTAAGTGGTTAACGACACGAAATGCCAAATCTGGTCGTTCCAAGTTCGAACTCTGTTCGTTACACCGAAACTTTTCAGTTAGGGATGTTAGTAACATTCCTGTGGATCCATCCTCTAAGTACTTGATTTCTTTCTAAAAAGGATTCTGACTAGAAAGATATCGGGGAAAGGAATGCCAACTATTATATAATAATTTGGTTCCTCCTCCTCCTCCTCCTCATCATCATCATCATCATCATCGCCATCAACAACACCGACGACATGAAAGTGACGATGGCTAAGTGGTTCACAACACAGACTGACAACCTGTATCTGCCAAGTTCGAATCCAGTTCGCTCTATAGAAATACTTTTATTTAAGGATGTTTGCAACCTTCATGTAATGTGTTCTCGTAAGTATCCGAAAGTTCTAGAAAGAATTTGTCACTTAAAAGATACCGGAGAAACGAATGCCAGCAATAATCATCTGGTTCATTCGAAATAAATGGATGATGTTCAAGAAGGACAACAACAACTAAAACGCAAACTGGCCGTTTATTTTCGTTCGCCCGAAACATCTTCCTGTTGTGTAGCGAGGTTCATAACGGGCACGAGACCTATAATGGAAACATCATATAACGGAGGTACACAGCGATGACGACCAATTATTTTGGGAGTTCACATTTATAATAGACTAGCGGCAGTACCCGGCGTTACCCGGGCATATCGAGTAAGCAAGCCCCCCCCCAAAAGTAGTAGAATCAAAACAACAGGTAGTTTGGGTGAAGAGAGGTGTTAAAAGATGGCAGAACCCATAACACGAAGAAGGAAACGAAGGTGAAAGAAAACAAAAAACGTGACGTCTTTGCTGATGCGTCCATGGCAAAACCGGAAGTCGTGAACGTTAAAATTAAGGCTAGTCAATCGAAAGGAGACGATGACTTTGCAAAAATGTCGGCGGGTAAACCAATCCCTTTTTGTAGAAAACTGGCGATTTAAGGGTGAAGGAATGAATGTTTTTGGCCAATTTTTTTTTAATATTTGTCATTCGAAAGCCGAGGTTTAAAACGATACCGAACTGGTCAGGACCCGTCGTCTGTGTCGAAAGTTTTTACGAGACATACACGTAATGTTGTGATCCTTTGGGCTGTGATTATAGCGTAGTATCTGTGTTAACTGTGGCAAGCAGGGCCAAGGGTCAAGATATTCTTCTTCTTCTTCTTCTTCTTCTTCTTATTATTATTATTATTATTATTAATTGATTTGAAAGACGGCGGGTCGCTGGATCAATTATTATGATTAGAAAAATAAACAATTAAATTGGGGAAAAATGATTGACATATGATATAATAAATCGCAAAAGGAATGTGAAAATAGAAAATAAAGGTAAACATTATTTTGGGGTTTGCATAAACAAATAACTAGATTGGGGTTACATCAGGTTGGTCTGAGACACGTAATGATGAGACGTAATAAGACACGTGATGTATGTAGATTTGGGGAGATTCTAGGCAGTCGTTAGCTGGACATCAGATGGGAACGGACAACTCAAGAGTTGGTCAAAATTACGTAGGGAGCAGCGTCATTTCAGGCAGCCAAGATGTAAAAATATGTAATCTCTGAAAACGCTGGACAGATCATGAAAATAAATGTTCGCAAATAATTCAGGTATGTGTTGTATTATTTACATCTGTTAAAAAGAACTATTTGTCTACAACTGTTTCGATACGTCCACGTCAATCGTTTCCTGTTAGAACTGTTGCATAAATGTTTAGATATACACACTAAACGATCAACTAAATGATACGACGCATATACATACACACATTTACACGTACACGAATATAAAGATAAAATATAAAACCCAGCTATTCTACGTTTACGTCATTATATTCACATATATACACATAATATAACGTGTACGTCGTTATAGAACGTATTCGTACGTATTCATATACACCGGCCTATGTAACATACAAACACACGCACACACGCACACACACACACACACACATTTTGCCCTTTATATATATAGAAGGTTGTGAGAGATGTAAAAAGAGACGTGTAACAGACAGTTCTTTTTAAACAGAGAGGGAAGATACATTGTTTACGATACAGACAACACCTTTGGAAGGCGTTTCATATAAAGTTCATTATACAATAGACAGAAACACATTACCTTGCGGTTGATGACATACGAAAACAAAGACTTACAAAAATTACGAAGACATTTATTTCCAGCTGGTGATGAGAATGATAAGAATTCGATGCCGTGTTAGATTTTTACATTTTGTCTTCTCCCCCTCTCGCTTCCTGAAGGAGTTCAGGATAACTCTCTCTCCTCTCTCAACTGCCAACCTCAACTGGCTCACTCTATTCTAACCTAACTGTATATATTAAATCTATATTTCTTTGTGACGTCAGAACGTGGCCAACATGTGGCTGTTTTACACGTGGATTAGTGCATATCCTTCCAACACATGTTCTGGAACAAAAAGAACATTCATTAATTCCCATTGTCTCATTCTACATGCTCTGACCTAACTTTGTTGTGTAGTTATTTCTAACTACAATGGATAATTCCACTACATTCCTGGAATCGCATCTAAATAGCAATATTTTATCCTTTTTAACTTTTGATCGCCACTTTCGATTCCAGCATTCTCGTTTAATAAATATCATTTTCGATCATAATTATTTAATTTCTCTGATAACCGGGACCTTTCCCCTTCAATATAGAACATCTCATGGAATACGAGAATTAAAAGATAAAGTTCTTTTCTTTTTTCGTTTTTCACTATTAGGCCAAATTTATTAAATAGGAATTGAAATATATTACAAAAAATAAAAATAGATATAAAAGAGGAATATTTAAATGACAATAATGTCTCAGGAATCTGATAGCAAATAATTTATCTGTACTCTTATTAACTTGTGTCTTTTTTATGTGTGTATTGGAACTGTAGATATTCAATGTATCTATCAACAGCGCCACGGGCCCCTAAGGGCGATCAAGGTTGAATTTTTTGATCTTATAAATTCATGTTTATATATTATCTGATCTTCCATGGTTGGGTCCGTAGCAAATGGTATATATTAAATAAAATAAATTTAAATAATATATACTATTCGGTACGGACCTGATCATGAAAGATAAGATAATAAATAAACATGAATTCATAAGACCAAAAAATTCAACCTTGATCGTCCTTTGGGACCCATGGCGCAGTTAATAGAAACGTTGAATCTCTACGGTTCCCGGTGAGAATTGTCTGAAAATAGCGGTTTCAATCCTACCCAAAGCCGGCCAAAGGCTTACTTGGCCAAAACGTGGTGAGACAACAACAACTACGGAAGGCAGTAATTGCAGTGGATACAGTCAGGAGATTACGAGTTCCTATCTCTAAGAAATGATGAGGATAATAGTCCGCAATAAATAAAATTAATAAATAAATGTTTTGTTTTTCATATATTTTTGTGTTGTTTATTTCGTTATTATATATTTTTGCGTTCTCAGAGAGACTTGTTCATATTTGAGGTTCTCAGAACGGCCGATGGAGGGCGTTTCTCATTCAAATAACTCATCTCAGTCCCCTCATGTTGTTGTCATGCAGAAGTGCCCTTCTTTATTTTTTTTTTTTTTTTTTAATGTTTTCTTTTCTTTCCGAAAAAGCCAAGTATGTCCAAGGATGGAATACTGCTGCCATATCTGGGCAGGAGCTGCTAAAAACAGCCTCTCCTGCCTTGACAGAGTACAAAATAGACTTCGTGGCTTAGTGGGGGATGCCTTTTTCTCTACCCTGCAACCTCTCTCCCACAGAAGAGACGTTGCGAGCCTATCCTTGTTTTATCGTTATTTCCATGGTAGGTGCTCGTCTGAACTCCAATCTCTGGTCCCCCCCTCGCCAATCTTTCATGAAAAACACCCGTCTAGCTGAATCCACTGTAAAAAATTTCCCCCACTCTTTATCTGTGCCTAAATCAAAATGTGGATTCCATGAACAAAGTTTCTTTCTTAGAACTCCACGCCTGTGGAACTCTGTTCCGTCTGCCTGCTTCCCAGCTGACTACAACTTGGATGTGTTCAAGTCCAACGTTAACAAATTCCTAATGAACTGCCCCCTTAAGTAAACACTTCATCAAATCTCCACACTAACGTACTGTACTTGCAATAACCCTTATCCCTGAGTGGCTTCCGGGCCTTGATAAGTGGTGACCACCGTGTAAAAGAAAACAAAAAACAAAAAACAAAAACAAAAAAAATTCATTCTTCATATTGATTTTATTTCTTTAATCCTTTATTTCTCAGAACCAGAAGGTCCATCGGGAACAAAGTTAAGTAAATTTATTAACGTAATAAAGAAATATATCTTTCCCATTCGACAACAATTATAGCTGCAAAATTCATAAAGTAAACAAATAAATACAAAAAGAAATAAAAAATATGGATATCACAGCATGTGAGATGCCATTTCCGGGAAGGCAGATATAAACAGAAGCTGAAGAGAGTCCGACATAGACGACCAGAGATTTGTCTTTTGTTCTGAATTTGAAACCGACGGTACTGATGTTTTTCCTTATATGTAACACACGTATATCTATTAACCTCCTCGTGCAAACACACGCATACATTTATGCACACGTGCACGTACCAAGGTCTTATATACGACATAAAAAGAAGTTGAAACCTTCGGAAGAGGGTAAAAGTATCAACCTTAGTGGAAGTCAATGCACCTAATAATGCTTACTTAAACAGAGCTGAGAGATAAAAGATAACGAAATATCAAGGTTGTATGCACGACATGAAAAGAAACTGGAATATTGGGAAGATCTCCATTATTTCAGTAATTATATGATCAACCGGACCCAACAAGAATTTCAAAAATATATCAGAAAAATATACCCGGTGAACCAAGTGCAAGAGAGATACAAACAATTGTGTTTAAAGGGGCGGTTAGAATCTTTAAAAGAAAACCCGGTTGGAATGTTTGAGATAGCCGGTGAATGTCTGGCATGCGGTAGGATGCCCCACCTACAACAAAAGAAAAGAAATAAAGAAAAGGGGGGGAAAAAACATTCATAGTCGCGCGCGAACACCGATCTACGTTTATCGAGTTTCACCGTGGCTACCAAGAAAGAAGGCCGATGCATATGACAGCATAACGTCACTTCCTAATTAAGTTGTAGGTATAGACAGCTTCCGGTATTCAACCACGTGATCATGATAAGAGGCATAAAATATATGGCTACCAATATGTGTTATCGATTGTCCATGTATGTTCCAAAGAAAAAGAACAATTCTCCATTCGGAAAATAATTATTATAATTGCACATTTGGGATAATTTTAATCAAAATATTGTAAGTGTTGGAACTTTTATTTTTATTGGAGAAAGTCGAATACTTCATTTTATTTATTTATTTATTTTTTTTACTGCAAAACAAACAATTTTTGGGTTTGTATTACTGTACACATAGATTCGAAAAAGTTGTCAAAAAACAAATATATAACAAATAAATGTTATCAAAAGCAAGATAAGTTACTTTTCTACCAAACTGGATATATTTTTCGTGTTTTTATTCAATGTAACATGTTTATTTAACTCGAAAAACGTACATTGTTTACCGATGTATGTGAAAATTCAAAATGGCTCCCGACTCTCTCTTTAACACAGTAAGTTCGGAAAAAGGTGTTATAAATAATAAACTAGACAAAATACTATTAAAAAAACCACCGAATATATGTCAACCTATGGCACGGTAATATATATTGAGCGAGTTTCTAACAGTATTTTGCCTAGTCTTATATTTATAGCACCTTTTCCCAAACTTACCGTGTTAAAGAGAGAGTCGAGCGCCATTTTGAATTTTCCAATACATCGGTAAACAGTATGTTTTTCGAGCTGAATAAACATGTTACATTAAATAAAAACACTGAAAACATATCCAGTTAGGTAGAAAAGTAACTTATCTTGCCTTTGATAACATGTATTTGTTATATATTTGTTTTTTGACAACTTTTTTGAATCTATGTGTACAGTAGTACAAACCCTAAAGTAAGCATTTTTCACGGCAGTGTTTTTTTTTTTTTTTTTTTTAACGATTGGCGAATTATCAATATTTTAGCACGGGGCGTAATTCATTTCTTTGAAATATATATAAAACTTCAATTTTTTGTTTTTTATAACATTTTAACTGTAAATAATTTACATGATGAGTTTGTTTTACTGTACACATAGATTCGAAAAAGTTGTCAAAAAAACAAATATATAAAAAATAAATGTTATCAAAGGCAAGATAAGTTACAAACATGCCGACATTTTTCTTTTTAAAATATATTGATAAACATTGTATGATTTTCGAAGCGATTACACGTTTTAAAGTGAGTAAAACCACTAAAAACCTTCCCAGATAGGTAGAAGAGTAACTTATCTTGGCTTTGATAACATTTATTTGTTATATATTTGTTTTTTTACAACTTTTTCGAATCTATGTGTACAGTAATACAAACATAAATTTAACTTGAAAATAATATTTGAAATACACGTGCGTACACTGAACAAGCACCCTTATTATTATCATAATAATAATAGTAATAATAATAATAATAAAAAAAACTGGTGTAGATGACATCGACTGGCGCTACACCACACCAACTAGTTGTGAAGTGTAAGGGAGGATGGAAAGACCGAGGTGAGAGAGTACTGACCAAATCTCCACTGGAAGTGTGCAGTTCAAATCTGGTACCTTGGGGAGGCATTTTGTCACCCAAACCCCAGGAAACACCAATGGCCGATGCCAACGAGAAATCAGTGACAACGGCTGTTGCGATAACATGCAATCATCTGCACAAGTGGTCAAAAGGTAGAGAACACTGGAAATCTGGGGAGACTTGTCACTTGGTCTCCAGGGAACACCACAGGTTACTGCCAGTGAGCAATCACTGATGATGGCTTGTGAGACAACTAATACGCTACACATTTTGATGAAAAACATGGAGGAAAAAATGGACATAGAAGAACAGAAAACCAAAACTTTAAATATAATTTCTGTATTTAATGTAATAGTTATTTAAATATTTCAACATATAATCTTGTGGAGAAAATCCAGCTTCCCAATAAGGGACACTCTGGATAGGAACAAAAATAATCTCAGTCATGAAAGATTTCTCCTCCACCGACCGAAGACAGAAAAGGTAAAGTGTAGCATCAAAACAGATGCTACACTGTGATCTTGTTCCGAAGGTCAAAAAATATTTGTTTAATGTTTCTTTAATTGTTTGTTCTCTAAATTCATAATTAAGTTTTATCAGTATTAAATTGTATATTGCTTTAAAATTACGTAATTTTACATAGATAATGTTTATATTTTATATTGAATAAAGTTCAGTTTAAGTAGTAATCGAACTGTGTTCCTTTTTCTTTTTAAAAATGTTTTATTACTCTTTTTCAAATGGCCCTCATATAGTACTGACAGTCTGACAAATCTTACCTGCATTGCCTGCAGACATTTTTCAGTTAACAGGCCTTCTTACTCTCGGTGGCCGTCGTTTCACCAACCAAAGGCGGGAAAGGTTAGATTCTTTTGGAGGTCATTTAAATGCCAAAACATATTTACCCTTTGCTGATAGAGGAGCCAACATATGGTGAAACTTGAGGAGCCCGTTTCGATTTCATCTGACACACACACGCACACACGTATATAATTTATATAGCTATATCTATATCTATGTATACACACACACACACACACACACACACACACACACACACACACACACACACACACATATATTAAACAATGTAAAGGATTTATTTCTCTCTCTCTCTCTCTCTCTCTCTCTCTCTATATATATATATATATATATATATATATATATATATATATATATATATATATACAATTATATAAATGTAACTTAGTCAGTGGATGTGTGTGAGTTCGTTCCTTATAGACTCCGAAACGGCTGAACAGATTTTCTTTAAAATTTACAGAACTTTAGTGTATAAGTCTGGAAGTGATCTTAGTTTAGTTTTTTTTCTCAGAATAACCCGATAATCGATAATCGAAATCGTTATTTTCATGTATCTATCAGCAGTAAAGCCATTTTTCTATGTCGTCACTTAGCAATAATGATAGAACAACGGGCCGTGAAAATTCTACTGTGTGTAAAATAGCGTATTTTTTTTTGTTATTTTTTTGTTTGCATGACGTGGCCCGTAGGCTCAAACTCCGCACGTAAATTTCTTAATGTTTTTTTTTCCCCGTTAACTGGAAAGAAGTTTATATAAAATAATTTTATAAAAGAAACAGTTGGTTCTATAAAAGTGCAATGTAGAATAACATATATTTGGGCCTAAGTTTGTCGGAGTAATTATGCTGTAAGCAGTACTATTATATATTAGCTTATAAATTTTATAAATAAACTAGTGAGAGGGGGGGCGCCGACTTGGTAAAATACGCTTAAATATGATATTTTAATTTTTCCAGATTTTGTATATATTATGATAGAGTCGTGATTTCAAAAGTAAAAAAAAAAAGTATTTGGGTGCAAACAGATAGAATCGAAACTGAAAGAAAAACTGTAGCATTCAAAGCTGGTGACGTTACCACCGTACCAACATGACACGCACTTGAACTGATTAAAAATAAACTAAGATGAATGTACAAAATGTATAACGATTTTTCCGATTTGGACCCATTTTGACCCTTAAAAACTATTTTAACCGGCTAAAGACCCTTAAAAGAACAGTTCGTAATATATACAACCATTTGAGTACCCTAGCGCAACTCTTTTAGTTTTAGTTTTAAAATAGTGTGACAGACAGACAGACAGACAGTGAGTTTTATAAATTAGATTACCTTGGGTGCCTGGCATTGTCCAGATGTTTGGAGGTGTGTGTTGAACAAACAAATAAACAAAAAGTGGTAGTAGGCACGCAGGCTCGAACCCGTACCGCAAAGGAGGAAAAGACCGTGCCCCCCTCCAAAAAAAATAAATAAAATAAAACGTGATGTCTTTGCCATTGCGTCCATGGCCAAACCGGAAGTTTTTTTGTTTTTTTTTACACGGTAGCGAAGGTTTAAATTAAGGCTAGTCGAAAACAGGGGATGACTTTCGAAAATATTGACGAAAAAAAGCAAAAAAAAAACAACCGACTCCTCCTTGTAGAAAAGTACCCAGTTGAGAGTAAAGGAATAAATGTTTTTAGCCAAGTTTTCGATATTTGGCGTCCGAAGGGTCGATCTTTATAACGATATCGCCTCTGTCGAAAGTTTTAGGCAGACATACATACGTACATACATACATTTAAACAGACAGTGTAGATTTATATTATAGATTATTTGGTGGCCTATTTATAGGACACGAAATAATTTATTTATAAAACATTTATAAAATATTTATAGGACAGTGGGACCAAATGGGTTAAAGTAATATGTACGTTTATTAACTTATTAAATATTTTTAATAACTTATTAAATAGTTTTAATAACTTATTAAATAGTTTTAATAACTTATTAAATAGTTTTAATAACTTATTAAATATTTTTAATAACTTATCAAATATTTTTAATAACTTATTAAATATTTGTTCACACATAAACCGTTATTCCCGTTTCCAGGAATGTTTGCTCGAACGCGTCAGCAAATCACGATAATATCGCGATCCATCGAGACTGCAGTCAATCACTGCACAACTAGATTGTTCACAAATATCGGTACATCGTTATATATTTGGGCAGAAATCGCTCGTGTTCGAAATGGTCGATTGGTTCAATCATCTAAGACGTCTTTGAAGTTAACAAATAATCTTTGCCCGACATTTTCCACGCATCTTTGGTCGACCAGCATGAAGGAAACGTCAACCTGAAAAATGTATTTTATATCCAACTCTCTCTCTCTCTCTCTCTCTCTCTCTCTCTCTCTCTCTCTTTATCTATCTATCTA